>NC_091443.1:32450188-32754511 GCF_964237555.1 Oryctolagus cuniculus
TTAAATATTATATCTAAGTATTTTTAAACATTTCCAATAATCACATTTTTCAGCATTTACTATTTGGAATGTGCTATGAACTTTGCATGCATTCACTCATTATCTCATATTATGTACACATAATTTATAAACATTCGTCTTGTCTACTCAGTATTTAATTAGAGCACATTGCTGAAAAGTAAGGAATGAAAGACAAAATGAGAGAAGTTAGGATTGTTCTTTCAAGAAAAATGAGCTAAAACTGCAAGGCACTGAACTTGGTGACACTTTGAATCATAACAAAGTACTTAGCAACTTTCTTGGATAATGAGGGCACATTATGGCAGAGGGCCTACCCTGCTATTTGATACTTAAGCAGTAACATAGCCAAGGAATGGAACTGAGAGTCAGTTAAAGCTTGGTAAAACCTGGTTATCGGACAGTGGAACGTTTTTAACATTGTTTTGACAAGATGCTGAATGATTGTTTAGGAATTAGAGCTTTGCCAGATCTACCTTAGCAAAAGATGAATCTGAATTAGGAAAAATATACAATTATCTTTGACAAACATTAAATTAACTTTTGTTGAATGAAAATTTTATTATCATTAGCGCTGATGCAACCTGAAACTATTATAGCCACCAAAATTTCTGTTAATGCCTCATTTAGAAACATAAAGAAATATATATTGATCACAACATATCTTTGAAAATAAATTTGTATTTCTGATATATCTAAAATATTTTTACAGTTGTAAATTGGTTACTCATGTCCTTAGAATGGACTTGATAACTCTCTCAACTCAGCCAAATAATAATGATAGCTGACATGTGTTGAGTTCATCTAGTATTCTAGAAGTTTCCTATTTCCTTGTACACACTCATGGCAATCTTCACAACAAATTTTCAGGTGTCCTCTCTGCCCCTTTCTTATGGAAGAAAAGGCAGGTTTAGCCAGCAAATTACTGTTAAGTAAAGGGAAAGGATAGCATTTCCAGATCTGTTTATTTCAGGTTCAGTGTTTTTTTCCACTACTTTCCTTGGGCAGACAATATTCACTTTACAGAAAAAGCACAAATTAATGGTGTTAAAATACATGACATTAGATTCTAAAAGTATACCGTTATGCAATTTTTCTTAAGTATTGCATCTCACATATGCTGTACAATTTCAGTCCTCTATGAATACCATGCCAAGAGGTTCTTTGCTGTTTTGCCAAATATTTTCAGAAATTATTTTACCATTTGTTTCTCACAGCGCTTCTCAGGCAAATACATGGCTTTTACAATTATTTCAATCTTGCGAAGAAACTCAGAAATATGCTCAACTTCCCCATAGTCAAAGAGGTAGAATGCATTTAGGACTTGCAATCAGGAATTCTGATTTTGGTATCACATGCAAATTTCCACTAATATCGATTAGCTTTCTAATAATATTAAAAAGAGATGCGACATTTCCTTAAAATTTGGCAAACACACTAGTGTCTCATGATTGGATTGACCTTCTTAAATCTGTACTAAAGCTTCTCTCTCCACCTCATAGATATCAAAAAGCTAGTAATTTAGTTATTCTTTACTTACTTAGAAATATTGTGATATTTTACTTTTCCAAAATAAAATGTAACTCTGATATGCAGTGAATAGATTTCATTTAAGTCTGATGTAATCTTGACAGATAACTTAGGCTCAATTCTGCCTTCTAAGAAAAAGAGAAGCCCCAATAGTATATTTTGGTTAGGAAAACAATTTAAAAGATTGGGGCAGATATTCAAGGGAAGGTCATATTGAGTAGTGTGGTGATTTCTCAGTAGAAATGACTAATTGCAATTTGATTTATCTTGATCAAAACTTTCTTCTGGGTGCTGGTGCTGTGGCGCAGCAGGTTAACACCCTGGGCTGAAACGAGTGAAGGCATCCCATATGGGCACCGGTTTGAGATTCGGCTACTTCACTTCCAATCCAGCTCTCTGCTATGGCCTGGAAAAGCAGTAGAAGATGGCCCAAGTCCTTGGGCCCCTGCACCCGCGTGGGAAACCCGGAAGAAGCTCCTGGCTCCTGGCTTTGGATCAGCTCAGCTCCAGCCGTTGCAGCCATCTGGAGAGTGAACCATCGGATGGAAGACCTCTCTCTCTCTCTCTGCCTCTCCTTCTCTCTCTGTGTAACTCTTGACTTTCAAGTAAAATAAATAAAAAAAAAAAAACTTAAAAAAAAACCTTTCTTCTGAATCACCAAGTACTACCTTTTTACACTTTTATGTGTTTATGTGCCTCTCACCAGACAATTATTTCTCTTAGTGATGTAGCATTGCTGCTCTGTTTCCCCCTGAGAACCAGAGCTACAGTCCATACAGATGTGGTCCTTTCATCAAGCAAAAATATTTTGAGAAAAAAAGGGAATAAAATTAAAATCATTTCAGTAAATGTAAGTCTCCTCCTACAAAGATATTCCTCTTGCCAGTCACTAAGAAGATAACAGAGTATCCATAGCAATAAAATATATAATTGCAAAAACCAATCTCACAGAATGTAGATCACTTTTTAATACCAAGCACTTTTATCTGTGACAATGTGCATTAACATTTAAATGGAAATGCAGCAGTCATGCTATATCATACTTCACTTGAAGTTTAGTTAGTCTTAAATTAGTTTCCCATCGTTACTTTATTCACTGGATAAATATATTTGATTGTGAAATTTTCATTTGTGTTAAGATTCAAATTTCTTGAATTTAAAGACTGTGCTTCTTTATTCTTGTATAAAAGAATTGTTATTGTGTTATACATTTAATTTGTATATATATGCATATCTCTATGTTTCACAATAATTTGTTTTGAAATGCAGCATACAAAAATGTTTCAGAGCATACCAGTCTTGAATTAAGGAAGTTATATTTAATTACTACTATACTTCTACATATTTTCAAAAAATTCCACTATGTTCAGATAAAATGTTTTGAATTACAATAAAATCACTATTTGGAGATTTTTACAAAATTTGCTGATGGAGAGTTTTAAACACTGATTTATTTGAAACATTTTCTTGGTAGCCAATTACTTGGATATAATTTTATTTTCAATGAATATTCAAAATATATAGAAATTTATATGAATCAATTATGACAAAAAGCATTTTCAAGATGTCAACCTGAATTTATTTCCTTCACATCCATTACTAACTACAATTATTTGGCTGCTGCTGATTAGCTCAGTGGTTGAGGCTGTAAGACAAAGTGCAAGCAAAGTCTCAAAATCTGACATAGGCCAAGTGGAAGGCAGGGGTACAAAGTTGGTTTAGCCCAAAATTGGAAACTCATTTTAGAGGATCTAAGCTTAAAATATGTAAGCACTAAGTACTGCCAAAGTCTGCTAGGTCTTTCTTAATTGTGACCACAGTTATTGGCTTTCGAAGTTAAGAAGTCAACAGATGAATTGGCTGTGTTTTCAATGTTCGTGAGGGTATAGCAGCACTAAAAATCCAGTTGCTATAAAAAGAGATTGAATGTGGAACTGTTATATTTTCAGGTTCTCTAGACACCACATATGAGCAAAATTTCCAGAAATACATATGTTCACATAATTTAATTAAAAAAGAAAAACTTTTAGTCATAGAGTGGGCATTGTGGCATAGTAGGAAGCAACCATTGGAGAGGCCAACTACAGTGTGCTTCCAATTGAGCTTCCTGCTAATGTGCTGCGGAGGCAGCAGATGATGATGGTCCAAATACTTGGGTTCTTGCCTCCATCTGGGAGACCTCTATAGAGTTCCTGGCTCCTGGCCTTTGACCTTGCTTAGCCCTGGCCTCTGCAGGCATTTGGAGAGTGAACCAGCTGATGGAATAATTCTCTTCTTTCTCCTCTCTCACTCCACCTTTCAAATGAATAAATGAATCTTAAAAAATAATAGGGGTTGGCTTGTGGCGTATCAATGCCAGCATCCTGTATTGATGCCAGTTTGTGTTCCAGCTACTCTACTTCAGATCGGTCTCCCTGCTAATGGCCTGGAAAAAGCAGTGAATGATGGCCCAAGTGTGCTGGCCCTTGACATGCATGTGGGAGACTCAGATGAAGCTCCTGGCTTTGGTCTGGGTCAGCCCTGGCCAATTCGTCCATCTGGAAAGTGAACCAGCACATGGAAGATTCTCTCCCTCTCTCCTCCCCTCCCCCTCTCCCCTTGTCTCTGTCACTCTTTCAAATAAATAAATAAATAAATAATTGAAAACATTTTAGTCTCCTTCATTAGGTGCTCTGAGGATAGAGTAGGATAACAAATGGGTGGAGAAGAAGATGGTGTTTCCTGATTCTCAGAGTGCCACTGCTCTGTTCTTATACTATAACAGATGGTTCTTATTTATTATATTAAAAAGAAGAGAGAGGTATCATCCATCCACTGTTTACTTCCAGAATGCCCAAAACAAATGGGACTTAGGCTGAAGTGGGAGCTGGGAACTCATTTAGGATTTCCCATGTTGGTGGCAGAAACTCTATTACTTTAACAACCACCTGCTACCTCCCAGGTTATTCATTGGCAGGAACCTGGAATTGAGATTTGAGGATGGAGGTAGAATTTGAACCCAAGCACTCTGATATGGGTTGCAGGAGTCTCCAACAGCATATTTATCACAACAGCAAATACCAACCCACTAGGATTCAAGTAGTTGGATACCATGATGTCAAGGGTCTCTTGGTGCATCCGAGGCCTCACAGCTTCCTGGTGGACCAACTTGTACATCCTGTAATAGGTTGGTTAGAAGGTGTATAAGCCAAATAAGTTCTGCCAAGAACCAGGACTATGGAAAATTTTCAAAAACTGGCTTACCATGCATCCAGTTTCGCTTCACATAGTGACCTCCAGTTCTATCCATGTTGTTGCAAATGACAAGATTTAATCTTTCTTATGACTGAATAGTATTCCATAAAATATGTGCACCAGTTTCTTAATCCTATATCAACTTATGGACAATTCGTTAAGTGAAATACGCCAGGCACAGAAAGACAATCTCATGCATATTGAATTGAAAGAAGTTGATCTTATAGAAGTTAAACATACAGTGCTGGTTATGAGATGCTGGGGAAAGTGGGCAGGAAAGGGAGGAAGGTATGGGTAAATGTTGATTAATGGATTGCAAACTATAATTAAAATAAGAAGTTCTGGTGCTCTGTTGCATAGTAGGATAACTACTGATAATGATCATGTACTACATCTCTCTCTTTAAAAAACCAAAACTAGAAGATAAGATCTTGAATATTTTCACCATAAAGAAATGTGAAATGTTCAAGGAGATAGATAGGTTTACCCAGATTGAACATTGCACATGATATCCTAGAAATACAATTTTTGTGTGCCATTTTTTTAAATTAAAAATTAATGGCAAATAGAAACAAACACACACAATCAAGGCTATTCAAGAATGAAGCTGGCTTTTCCTTCCAAGTAAAGAATCACATCCAAATGTGTTGAGGTTGAAGGGAATGTGGATCAGTAGAAGTTATAAGTAGTAAGGTTATAAATATCTTGTGAATGAATACAGAAATCACGAGTGTAGAAGATATACATAATTCTCCTTGTTTTATAGTCACTCTTTTGTATTTTAACCATTTATCCCATCACTCTATTATATTATAAGAATATAGGGTAATAGTTGTAGTTTTATACACATATAGATATATTTACATTTATATATATGGCATTTATAACACAATCCAAATTAGATGATTATGTTTAAACTAGAAAAAATATGTCATAAAAACTGTATATAACCTATAGGGATATCCCGGTGATGCACTGATGAGTGGAACTGTGGGCAAAGGGTGAATGTGTTTTTGTAAAAGGAATATTCACAACTTTTTAGGTATCAGTGTGGTGCTGTATAAAATGGCTTAATAGGATGCATAAGAGCAAAAATCCACCTAAGAAACAGACAGTACCAGAAAGTCTATTGATATTTCAACATGACTTTTCTTTTTAAAATAACTGTTAATTGAAAGGGGGAGAGAGAGAGAAAGATGCTAATTGATTGATTCTATTCCATTTGCTAGTTTACTAAATGCCTACAATTTCTGGGGGTTGGGCCAGGCGGAAGCCAGGAGCCAAGATCTCAATCTGAGTTTCTTACATAAGTAATAGAGACACAAAAACTTGAGCTTTCACCCTCTGTCTCTTATGGTGCACATTAGCAGAAAGATAGGATTAGGAGCAGACCTGATTGAACTCAAACATTCTCATGTGGGATGTGATGTCTTAGCCACTAGGCCAAACACCTGCCACTGAAGACTGTTCTTTCAACAATAACATGCACTCAGATCCTCTCCATTATCATAAGAGCTAGAAAACTACTAGCTAAATTTCAGTATTCTTTTGCCAGCACAATTAGTTGAGGACATAACAAGAAGCATATTTATAATGTGGAAGGTAGCAGATAAGGAAAAACTATTATAGCTGCAAGCAGCAGCAGAGGCCAGATAAATGGACTTTGGCACATGGCCGAAGCAAGGTTTTCATCTTCCTATGAATTACACATTTTCATGGAATTAGCATCTGAGATCACGGGTGCAGCTCCCAGCATTGCCCCGTCCTTCTGATTTTTTGAAGAGTAGCAATGTCTGTCTCTAGCCCTCATTCCTTTAGTCCATTTAGCAGTTTGTTAGTATGATTTACCAGGTAAATTTTTTCTGCTTATTGTTTTCTGTTTTTCTTAGAAAGTGGGGACGTATTCTGAACCTGACCACCTCTTGAAGGAAAAACCAGTATTGTCTTTGAGAGAACTGCCTTCCTGTCCTGCTCCCTTCTATTATTCTGTTTACTGGATGCTGTGAACACTGCTGATAATTTTACCTAGCCCCTTAGATGCTTCCAGTCTAGCTTACATCTTCTATGAGGGGTCTTCAAAAAGTTAATGGAAAATGTGTTTTATAAAACCAAAAGACTGCATGGATTCCAAAAAATTTTTACACCAAAATGAACTTACCTTTATATATAATATATATTATATAAAATATAAAGTATATATTTGTTACACTTTTTGAAGTAACCTAGTATAACGCTCAGGACTTAACATTACATTGTGGGAAAACTGATCATACATTTCAGCCGCCTGCATTTTGTTATTGTTTAAGCCTAGAATAACCTCTGAAAGATATTCAGTCTTCCTTTTCCCTAGTAGAGGCCCAGGAGTCTCCAATTAGAATTAGCAAAAACCCTAAAGTAAAAAATTTGATTGGTTATTCTCTGCTCATGTCAGAATGGTTCTGCTTCTTATCTACTATCTGTACCTTCCTCAGTCCTTAGATACTTTCAAAGCCCTGAGTTTTTTTTTTCCCCCCAAGGAAACTCTTTATTTAAGGAATACAAACTTCATGTGTTTCATAAATACAACTCTAGAAACATAGTCCTACCTGTGTTTTATAATACAGTTGGCTTTTTTTCCCCTTGCTGAAGGTATATTTACTAGTAATTCACTGAGTTGCCTTACAAAGTAGGGAACTTTTATTACCAGAAGTGCTAACTTGCAAATTAGATCAACATAAAACTAGATAAGATTTTATTAAATGGATTATTAACTTGAATATGGAGAGTTAATTTACTCTAAGCAAGTATTTTCTATGTTCCAAACTCTAGTTCTATAATCATGCTTCTAATGTGGAATATTACTGGAATACTTACAAGCAGGATTGCACAGTATGTGTTTGTGTGTTTAAATACAATAGATTTTGGTTACCTAAATCTTGCTATCATTATTTTCTCTCCTTATAAATTAATTGTCCTATAAATATCTTTTAATAAAGTTAAACGTTTGTGCACTTGGCTATTGCATATTTGAGAGTTCCAAGGCAACAAATGTCAACTGTAGAAGGCACTGGTTCTCTAATTTGAGCTTGCATCAGAAATACCTGGAGGGATTATTAAACCACATGTTTTTGAACCCACCCTAGAATTACTGATTCAGAGATCTGGAATAGTTCTGAGAATTTGCATTTTTTAATCTTTTACCACAGATGCTGCTTTTGGGGACCATGCTTTAAGAATCTTTGGCATAAAGAAATGATACAGATGCATGATTTTACTTGATTTTGTGCTTATAAACCTGAAGAATGAAAAGTGTAAGTGAGGGCTGAATGGCCTCCATAGTTACAATTCTGCTGTATAATTTGCACTTATAAATGGCCTGTCAAGTTGGTTATATGATCAGCTATTTAAATATTGATGACTTTTTTCTCTCTGCTCTTCTCAGCTAAGCCAGCTTGGAAATGTAAGCAAATCATTTTGTCAGTCAATATGTAATGTGCACTACTTTCTCTTTCTCTCTCTCAGTGTAACTTCTTCCGATAATTTCCTGTAAAACTTGCTGCTTCTCTCAGATGGGGATAACAGCCACTCAGGTCATCTATCAACCTGTGTTCTGTGTCAGCAACTTCTCAAATGATAGAGGGTGATTCTTACATTGCATAGCCCTTAGAAAGCCACAAAGAAGTCACAGTTGTCAACTTGGGTCATAAACCATGGAAAATCTCAATGAGCCTTCTAATCTCTGCCAAGGCTAGGATTAGAGACAGGAGAATGGAAAGGTGGCATGGCTCGAAAGGCAGGTAAATATGTCTTTCAACATTAAAAATGCATATGGTAAAGCAACCTGCATCATGGTAACAGTGGTTACAATTATACAACCATTTTCATGATTTCTAGAAGTGGAATTTATATCAGGCATAATATCCTCAGAGCTAATTCACATGTGCAAAATGCATTTTGGTATTATAAGCACTAATCTAGGCATAAAGCATTTTACTTGGTTAAAAATAATAAAAATGAAATTGGAACTCATTGCTTATGTAATAGATCTCTTTCTATGAAATAAGCTTGATTTTTAATTTGGAACTTAATGTATTTGGTGAATTTTATTAATCAATAAAGATACATGTACTTGTGACTTCATAATTTAAAAAGAATATGTTTGCATTTTGTGTTTTGCAGTATTTAAAAGAGAAGATTCCCATCATTTCAAACCAGTTAAAGAAAGAGAAAGCAAACTTAAGGACTTTATGTTGGATGCCATGGAGAACATGTGTACCCGTGTTTTGAAAACATGAAGAGCATGTTTTTTAAACCAAGTAGATATGTAACAGTAAAATAACATCCAAAAACAAAACCAGAGAGCTCCAAATGTTGAAAATAGTTCTGGAAAAGGATGTGAATTACCAAGTTGAAAAGAGTAAAACACTTAGATGAGAAATGCAACTTAAATGTAAAAATAGCCTCCTTATGAGATTTTCTCTGTATTTTTATAATGGTCAAATGCAGATTGAATCTCTTTGCCTGCACTCTTCTGTCATATTTTTAGTTTCTTTTCTGAGCTAAAATCATCTGTAAAGATTATATGAATATATGTTCAAAGTTTCCAACATTTTATTTTGGTGGTGATAATGATTATAGTTTTAATTTCCATAGGTTTCTAGTGGATTCTTTATGCCCTTTTATTTTTAGATCTAATTCTTGGATTTCTTGCTGTGTATATACCAAATATTTTTCATTTGTACAGTTTTTCTTTTCAGTTCTTGCAATGTTTATTAAGTCACTGATAATCATCTGTTTTTTTAAGAGTTATTTATTTGAAAGGCATAGTGACATAGAGAGAGAGATTTCTCTATCACCTGGTTCACTCCCAAAGTGGCTATAAAAGCCAAAGGTGGGCCATGATGAAGCCAGGAACTTCATCATGATCTCCCCCGAGTTACAGGGATGCAAGTACTTGGACCATCTTCCACTGCCTTGCCAGGCACATTAGCAGGAAGCTGGATTGGAAGCAAATTAGGTGGATCTCAACGTGGCACTCTAATATGGAGATGCCGGTGTCACCAGTGGCAAATTAAACTGCTGTACCACAAGGCTGGCCCTTTATTTTTGAAATTTTCTTTCTTTTCCTATTATTTTTATGTACCTAATTATTGTCATTATTTATATTTAAGAAAGAGAAAATGGGTAATTGGCTGAGTTTCTTATGCTTTCTAATTAGTAGAATTGTTTCTCTCTCTCTCTCTGTCTCTCTCTCTCTCTCTCTCTCTATATATATATATATATATACACACACACACATATATAAGCTATTGTATCAGGAGGTATAAGTCAAGTTATGCTGTAGTAACAAATAATCTTTGATTATAGTGGATTGATATCTAATTTCTTTCTTTTTTTTTTTTTTTTTTTTTGACAGGCAGAGTGGACAGTGAGAGAGGGACAGAGAGAAAGGAGGTCTTCCTTTGCTGTTGATTCACCCTCTAATGGACGGCGCGGCAGGCGCACTGCAGCCCGCGCACCGCGCTGATCCGAAGGCAGGAGCCAGGTGCTTACTCCTGGTTTCCCCTGTGGTTGCAGGGCCAAACACTTGCACCATCCTCCACTGCCTTCCCAGGCCACAGCAGAGAGCTGGCCTGCAAGAGGGGCAACCGGGACAGAATCCGGCTCCCCAACCGGGACTAGAACCCGGTGTGCCGGCGCCGCAAGGCGGAGGATTAGCTTAGTGAGCCACGGCGCCGGCTTAATTTATTTCTTGCCCATGCTGAATATCCATCTGGCATTTAGATCTATCCCATATCTTTTTAAAATATTTATTCATTTATTTGAAAGGCAGGAGTTCCGCAGCAGAGGCAGAGAGTGATCTTCCATCCACTGGTTCACTCCCCAGATAGCCTCAGCAGCCAGAGCTGAGCTGATCTGAAGCCAGGAGCCAGGAGCTTCTTCTGGGTCTCTCACATGGGTGCAAGGGCCCACTCACTTGTGCTATCTTCTGCTGTTTTCCCAGGCCATAGCAGGGAGCTGAATCAGAAGTGGAACAGCTGGGTCTTGAACTGGTGCCCATATGTGGTACCATCATTGCAGACAAGCGGCTTTACCTGCTATGCCACAGCATTGGCCCCACTATCCTGTATTTTAAATTGCTGTCACTTTGGGACTTAACACTGAGACAGTAGTCAATGTTTGGACTTTTACTGATTATTAGTCCAGAAAGAAAGAGAGTACTAGAGCCTCTTATAGTAACAAGTGCATGTTCTAAGCTGGACATTGTGCCCAATTCATCATTAACAATTACAGGGCCATAGTCAAGCACAAGAAGGTTTCACAATGCAGTCCTATTATTTGTCCCTTCATAATCAGAGACCCAAGGCACAGAATTAAGAGTAATCATTAGTGCCTACTATGTTTTAGGATTATAGCTTAGTTCAATGTAATGTAGTTTGGAGTATGTTGATTCACTGACTTCAATTTATGGTCCTTAGTTGAGAAATTTCTTTTATGAAGTAAGCATTGCAAGTGCTAAAATAAGGAAGAATTTTTTTTTTCCTCTAGGAAGCAAATCCGTGTTAGATCTTCAGTTTTCTCCAAAATTCTTTCAGTTTTATTTAAGAAAAATGACGGCCAGTACCATGGCTCACTAGGCTAATCTTCCACCTGCAGCACCAGCACTCCAGGTTCTAATCCCAGTTGGGGTATCGCTTCTACCCCAGTTGCTCCTCTTCCAGTCCAGCTCTCTGCTGTGGCCAGGAAGGCAGTGGAAGATGGCCCAGGTCCTTGGGTCCTGTACCTGCATGGGAGACCAGGTGGAAGCACCTGGCTCCTGACTTCGGATCAGCGCAGCGCACCAGCAGTAACGGCCATTTGGGGGTGAACCAACAGAAGGAAGACCTTTCTCTCTGTCTCTCTCTCTCACTGTCTAAATCTGCCTGTCAAAAAAAAAAAAAAAAAATGACTTGCTCACCTTCCTTATTGTAAATGCTAATTGCTTCAATTCTACATATGAATGAATGGAAAAGGGGATTTTGAGATGAGCTGTTTCTAACTGTTTTGCAATTTTGGACTTGCTGAATCAGAGCTAATAGCACTTTGGGATATCATTATTAAGACTGTTACAATTCCTGTTGCACACCTTCATAGCTCACATTAAGCAGTAGCTGTCCATGGATTTCAGCCAATAAATGTGCTCTGAGTTTTCATTTAAGAAATAGGCTGTTAGCCCTGCGCTGGGGGCCAGGTTGAGGACCCTAACCAGACACGGCTGCCCTGGCCCTTTCTGGTGTTGATAGATGATAAAAATGCATTGCTCTCTACAGCACAAAGAAAATGAACACTGCTGAGAGGTCCTCCAAGACGGCGGAATAGGGAGGGAGTGCACTGATAGTCTGGGAAAAGATAGTTTAATAAAAGTGGAGATACTGTAGTTTCAGGGAAGAGTTAGGGAAAAAGCTGCAGAGGAAACTCTTCCAGAACTAGTGGGACATGGTGGGCCTACGTGGAGGGCATGGGTGCCCACAGCTTGGGACCCAAGCTGCCAAATCTACACACCAGCGCTGGAATGGGAGATGAGGCGAAACCTCAGTAGCCCAAGACACTGGTGGGAAAGCAGCAGGAAGAGCCTAGATGGAACGAGGCTTGTAGCCCTGTGAGGGAAAGTTTACCAGGCTAACTAGAGGAGAGAAAAAAATAAAAGGGACTGGTGTGGACATGATTCTCTCTCTCCACTCACCTTACAAAGGTGAATAAGACAAAGAGCAGGCGCCATTTTGGACATACGTAAAAGCTGGGCCACCTCAGGGCTACACCCACCCTCAGCCAAGCAGAAAAACCTGACTGTGGTGGGGAGAAATAACAGGAGGTTAAGACCAAGTGAATGTGTAGAGCTTATGAACTGAGACTGTGAAAAAAAAAAAAAAAAAACTGAGGGTGTGTGAGAGAACTCACAGAGTGCCTGAGACGTGAGTACTCGGTGGGAGATGCCACAAAGTCGGTAACCTTGGCAAGCAGATGGGAGATTACAGGGGAATCTGAGTTTACACTGAGGTCTGCATAATTCCTTTGTGTGGTCCTTGAGACAGAGCAGATGAATATTATACCCACAGGGGCCAGCGCTCAGCCACGGAACGCCTTCAAGGAGAATAGCTCTGCTGTGTGGAATTTCTTCCCTTCTGAATAAAAAAAGAGAGAGAGAGAGACAGAGAAAGAAGTTTTACCACACCAAACCTGGGTGTGTCGTCTTTGGCACACCCTTAACCCTGAAGAACTGAACAGAGCTCTCTGGCCACACCCATCACAAGCCTCTAAAAATCCACCAAAAGCAGACAGTCCACTTAATCTAGAGTCATAGAAGAGCCACCGCAGTGAGGAAAAAAAAAGAAGAAACCAAAGAATATCTGCAAAATGCCAAGCAATAAATGCAGAAACCGAGGAAACAAGAACAAAGAAGACATTATGAAGCCCCCAAATGAACATGACACTCCAATTCAAGATTACGAAGGTGATGAGATAGAAGAAATACAAGATACGGATTTCAAAAAATTTATGATAAGAACATTTAGAAGTTTTCAAAAACAAATTCTTGAACTACAGAAATCCTTACTGGACAGGATAGAAAATCTCTCTCATGTGCAAGATATCCGCTCATAACAAATCTTCCCAGGCAGACAAATCAATTAATTCACAAGTTTTATTGGAATTCTGTTCCCGGGTGAGGTTCCCCAATCCCAACAGAGCGGGGGCCAGGGAAGTCGCACATCAGAAGTTGGGAGGGCTCCCTTTATAGATACAGGGTGTGGGGGTTAAAAGTTGAGACGGGTCTGATCCTCATTGGTTGACCTTTAGGCACCCGTGGGGATCTGGGCAAGGACTCTCCATTCCCAGAAGTATAGGCCTTCCCTCCTTGAGGATCCCAAAGCTACCATCCTGACCTTTTAATGATAGGAAAGGGGGCGAGGATGAGTCTCTCTGGCTACTTCCTGCTGACTTGGGACATCGTCTACAGGGGCCCACTGGGGGTATCTTGGGAGCTCTGCAGGGACAGGCATGTGTAGATGGAGAAGCATCTGGTTGACTGCCTGGTTGCTGAACCTCGGTTCATTCCATTATCACCTGCTGTAAACACTTAAGCAGACACTGTAGTATACAAGTCAGGGTGAGAATAGCAACCAATGATCCTAAGAGTGGCATTAATGGAAGGATTTCATAGAGGAGAGGAAATGGGGGGGTCTCTGGACCATCGTGGGGACAGTTTGATGGATGTGGCTTAAATCTGATCCCAGCCAAGACCGGGAGAAAGGCCACTCAACTTTTGCAGGTAGTGGGGTTTGTCTGTAGAGAAATTCTGAATAATCATACAAATTAAGTGGAGGAGAGGACCATCAATACACACAGGTTGGGAGTAGAGCCATTGATGTTAGAGTAGAGGTTATGATTACAAAGGAATGAGACCCAAGTGGGCTAGACAGGGTCTAGAACAAAGGACGGAGTCATTATTAGAGGACCCAAGAAAGCTGTTGTCTAAGCCACAAAAAAGTTCTCTGACTGAGAGACAAATAGAACATAGGGTACATCCTAAGGGAGGTATGAACCTCCTTACGAAGACACCCTGTTGACTTCCATTTCCTGGCCTGAGAGGAGAGCCAGCCAGGTAAAGACAGGTGGCATCTCTAACAGGAAATTTACAGTTCTGTCTGCAATGTTGCTGACCCTACTTGGCCGTCCCCTCAGCTGTGGTGGTCACTTTGGAAGCTGGGCTGAGTGAAGGGCTCTTCAGCTTAGAATCAGTAAGATCTGTGCTCTGACTTGAAGTCCTTCGACCCCAGGGCAGGTCCATTTCTAGTGATCCAACTCTTGGCTGGCAGAGCTGCCAGGGCTCTTCACAAGCTGATTTCTGCTGAAGCCCAGGCTTACCACACTGAAAGCCACTGCAGTGGACTGGCCTGTTGGGTCTCCTTGATGGCAGATCACTGTACAGAGCAGCCTTTAATAGGCCTTCCACCTATCTTTACATTTCTGATGCCTAGCTTTCTCTTCCTCCTGGTTTTTTGTTAAAGCAGACCAGAGGATGCAAGTCAGGGGGTGCTTAAGTCCCATATCTAATCTTTGTGGCCTAACTAGAAGTCTGTACTCACAGGCATGTTCTGGTAGTGGTTTATTTTGAGGTAGACAGTGCCCATGAGGAAAGCTATGTCCTTACTTTAAAACTTTCTTTCACTTTGGTCTGAAAGGGAGGTTTTGCCTGTTTACCGTGCCCATGGTGAAGTAAATCTAGCTGTGGAATTATAATTTAAGCTAATATTTTGGCTATGCTATTACAGGAAATGTTAGCCATCCCCTTTATAAGATCTAAAAATCAAATTGTGCATCTTGGAGAGTCCTTCAGAATAAAATTAGTTTCCTACCTTGAAGAGAATAGAGAAATGAGAGAACAAGTTAGAATTGGAATAGAGAAATGGGGGTGCCAGTCCCAGATCACTTACTGACAATAGCAATATCAAATGAAAACTTAGAAAGCAGTTTCAATCATTAGATAACAAATATAGCAGTTTCAATACTAGCTAAACTCTTTAACTGTTTTTTTTAATTTACCAATTGATTTGAATTAATTTCTGCTCTTAGTAACCTCAGCTAACCATACTTTCAGTAGGTACCTATAATACATTATTGGCTTCATCTATTTACCACGCCATCCCAAAGTACTGAATACAATAAATGTGGCTGGAAAAAGTCCATTAGAATCTATAGGAGGACAGCTAAGCACAGAACCAACAATGCTTTAGTTTTATGAGCAGCAAATCTGATCTATAAAACTGTGAATGACAAAAGACTTTATGTTGCCACGTTTAAAATTGCAAACTTATTATAAACTCAAAAAGAGGCATTTGCTTACTTCACATAGCATTTTTGAAAGCATCTGTAGGATTTTAGAGAACATTTAACTCTTTAGGCCTCTGTGCCGTTCTCATTAAGATCCAAGATTTCTTTTGTAACCTTCTGTGACTTCCACACACCCTCTTCAACTTACTTGAAACATTCCATCATTTCCATTCCAGTCTAGAGTAAACTAGCCATTAGGATGAAGTCAGTCTTACAAACCTGTCCTTTCTTTATTCAAAATAACTCATTCTTTTTAACCTTCCTTACCAAATGCACATTCTATACTTGTGATGTTTTCCATCTACCAATTTCCTTGATTTATCTTTTGTAATAACCAGTTAAAAATCTCAGATTAAGGTTAAGGTAACACATCAAATTTAAGCCTGAATTACTCCAAACAATTTTGAACTCTTTTCATAGACAGTTTATAAACTAAACCAAAAATTTTTATAAAATATAACATGCTGAGTTTGCCTTTACCCCATTTAAATTAGCAGTTACACCTAAATGACTTAAGATGCTGATATTAATGTACAATGTAATACTTTATCCATTTTAGTATTTTTTTTTGTTCTAGTACTATTGGTTGAACTCTGTAATTAACACACAATTATTCTTAGGTGTTTAAATTTTAAATGAAAAGTGATCCCTGTTAGGAATATGGAAAACATTTTGCTGAGTGAAATAAGCCAGTCCCAACGGGACAAATATCATATGTTCTCCCTGATCAGTGACAACTAACCGAGCACCAAAAAGGAAACCTGTTAAAGTGAAATGAACTCTATAAGAAACGGTGACTTGATCAGTCCTCACCCTGACTGTTGATGAGCAACTTGATATGTTATCCCTCTTAGTATTTTTTTTGTTTGTTCTACTTAATACTTTTGGTTGAATACTGTAATCAATACACAGTTATTCTTAAGTGTTAAAAATTAACTGAAAAGTGATTCCTGTTAAATGTAAGAGTAGGAATAAGAGAGGGAAGAGATGTGCAATTCGGGACATGCTCAAACTGACTTGCCCCAAACGGTAGAGTCAGAGACATACCAGGGGATTCGAATTCAATCCCATCGAGGTGGCATGTACCAATGCCATCTCACTAGTCAAAGTGCTCAATTTCTGCTCACAATTGATCATAATGATAGGACTAAGAGCCAAAGGGAGCGCATAAACAAGACTAGTGTCTGCAAATATTAACTGATAGAATCAGAAAGGGAGAGAATGATCCAACATGGGAAGTGAGATACACAGCAGACCCATAGAATGGCAAATGTCCTAAACAGCACTCTGGCCTCAGAATCAGCCCTTAAGGCATGTGGATCCGACTGAAAAGCACATGAGAGTATTTCAGGCATAGAAAGCCAAGACATAGAAAGACATAGAAAGCCAATGGCCTAAATGAAACATCTCTGCGAGTGAGATCCCAGTGAAAAGAACAGGTCATCAAAGAAGGAGGTACCTTTCTCTGAAGGGAGGAGAGAACTTCCACTCTGACTACGACCTTGCCTAAATATGATCAGAGTCAGTGAACCCAGGGGGCTTCCATAGCCTTGGCAGCTCATGACAAGAGCCTAGGGTGATTACTGAGGCCATAAACAAGAGTGTCAATTTGTTAAGTCAACAACAGGAGTCACTGTGCACTTACTCCTCATGTAGGATCTCTGTCCTTAATGTGCTGTACATTGTGATTTAAAGCTATAACTAGTACTCAAACAGTATTTTTCACTTTGTGTTTCTATGTGGGTGCAAACTGTTGAAATCTTTACTTAATGTATGCTAAACTGATCTTCTGTATATAAAGATAATTGAAAATGAATTGATGTGAATGGAATGGGAGAGCGAGCGGGAGATGGGATGGTTGTGGGTGTGAGGGAAGCTATAGGGGTGGGGAAGCCATTGTAATCCATAAGCTGTACTTTGGAAATTTATATTTATTAAATAAAAGTTTAAAAAAATCGCTATCTGAATTCAATTAAAATTAAAATTGCATTCATCTAAAACAAGTACTAAGTACCCATTGCTGTTTCATTGAGTACTGATTGCCCGGAAACCTGTTAAAATAAATTGCAAAATTAGTTCAGCAAATTACAAAGAGATATTTTCAAAGGTAGCGATCTTCCTAGATTCAAAGAAAAATTCCTTCTAACTCAGTTTCTAGTTACAGTTGCATTTTTCCTAAGAACACCATTAGGATGGAGGTGGAGCTTGACACTGGTGGTTGGGCCACGTGGCTACCTGGCTTTCATCAGTGGCAGCTGGGAAAGGCAGAGGGAGGGGTAGGACATGGCATGGGGCGGAAGAATGTGCATATGGGGGCAGGAGGTTCCTGGCTAGCTGTGGGGGCCCCAGGATCTCAGGAGGGTCAGAAAAGGTGGAGGGTGGAGAGATTGGCAGTAACACAGAAGAGGCATCCTTAGGAGGTGGGGGTCGATCTTGACCAGCAAGACCTGGGCTGTGGAGCAGGCAGAGAGGAAACAAGGGGAAAAGGGAGTAGGACGGGAGAGGAGGTTTCAGAAAGCCTGGACATATGGGACCTCTGACCATTTTCTCTCCCTGTGGCAGAAATTCTCAAGGTAATTAGGCCATGGCTGGGTGGAGTAGAAGATTAGGCATTTATGCCATAGGTCCTGGGCCAGTCCCAGTTTCTTCAAGTTCTTTAGGAGGCAGGCCAGGGGGCACTTTGAATCCCACCCATGGGATTGCCAGATCCTGTGATCTTCCCGGCAGCCCAGGTCTACTGAAATTCGGTCAAGGCATTCCCTGTCCCAGACTTCAGTAGACAGATTAGAGGTCAGTCCTCTACAGGGCCAAGCCAGCGGCAGGACGTCTCCACAGCTGCTGGGAGGCTAAACAGCAGTGAACAGAGCCCACATGCGCATGATTTGGAGGTCTCTGTCTGGACAGAGAACTAGCCGGAGATCACAAAGACTAGGCCAACCCAGAGGAGGGAGAGAGAGCAGGATAGGAGTTACTTACAGTTGGTCAAACGTGGTCTGCAGTCAGACTTGGGGCACCAGGCAGGTTTAAGGAGTGAGGGGGCCTCGAACCCAAAAAAGGGAGGCGCGCACCCTCAGCTCCCGGGTTTCGGCACCATCTACAAGGTGTCTGGCATATAACAAATCTTCCCAAGCAGATGAATCAATTAATTCACAAGCTTTTATTGGAATTCTGCTCCTGGGCGAGGTTCCCCAGTCCCTACAGAGTGGGGGCCAGGGAAGTCATGCATCAGAATTTGGGAGGGCTCCTTTTATAGATACAGGGTGTGGGGGTTAAAAGTTGAAGCGGATCGGATCTTCATTGGTTGAACTTTAGGCACCCACGGGGACCTTGACAAGGACTTTTCTTCCCCGGAAGTACTGGTAGGGACTCTCCATTCCCAGAAGTATAGGCCTTCCTTCCTTGCGAATCCCAAAGCTACCAAAATGAAAATGAAATCTTAAGGAGGAATCAAAATGAAATGAAGAATCTACTAGAACATGAAATTGTGATATTGAAGAGAAATCAAAATGAAATGCAGAACTCAATAGATCAAATGACAGATGCATTTGAGAGCCTTAAAAACAGAATCAGTGAAGCAGAAGAGAGAATATCGGACTTAGAAGACAGAGCACAGGAAAGTATACAGTTAAACCAAAGTAAAGAAGAGGAAATTAGAAATCTAAAAAATATTGTTGGGAATCTACAGGATACTATTAAAAAACGCAATATTCTGGTTCTAGGAGTTCCTGAAGGCATGGAGAAAAAGGATTAGAAGGCCTTTTTAGTGAGATATTAGCAGAAAACTTCCTGGGATTGGAGAAGGACATAGACATCCTAGTTCAGGAAGCTTATAGAATCCCTAGTAAACATGACCAAAAGAAATCCTCACCATGACACGTTGTAATTAAACTCACCACAGTGAAACATAAAGAAAAGATCCTAAAATGTGCAAGAGAGAAACGTCAGATTACTCTCAGAGGATCTCCAATTAGACTCACAGCAGACCTCATCAGAAACCCTACAGGCTAGGAAGGAATGGTGAGATATATCCCAGGTACTATGGGAAAAAAACTGCCAGTCCAGAATCTTAAATCCTGGAAAGCTCTCATTTGTGAATGAAAGTGAAATAAAGGCCTTTAATAGCAAACAGAAATTGAAAGAATTTGTTGCCACTCGTCCAGCCCTGCAGAAGATGCTTACAGATGTGTTACACACAGAAACACGGTGATCAATATGAAAGAAGGTAAAGGAAAAAAAACTCCCAGTAAAAGATCACAGGAAGTTCAAAGCATATGTTAGAAATATCTGGGAAAATGGCAGGGCAAAGTTAATACTTATTAATAGTCACATTGAACATTAATGGCCTGAACTGTCCAGTTAAAAGACACAGACTGGCTGAATGGATTAAGGAACAAAACCCATCTATTTGCTGCTTACAAGAAACACAACATTCCAACAAAGATGCATGCAGACTGCAAGTGAAAGTTTGGAAAAAGTTGTTCCATGCCAACAGAAACCAAAAAAGAGCTGGAGTACCCATCTTAATATCGGACAACATAAACTTTAACACAAAAACTGTTAAGAGAGACAAAGAGGGGCACTAAATAATGATTAAGGGATCAATTCAACAGGAAGATGTAACCATTATAAATGTATATGCACCTAATTACAGGGCACTGGTTTATTTAAAAGATATGTTAAGGGACTTAAAGGGAGACTTAGACTCCAATACAATAGCACTGGGGAACTTCAATACTCCACTGTCAGAAATAGATCAACCAGACAGAAGATCAACAAGGAAACAGCAGATTTAATCGACACTATTGCCCAAATGGATCTAACAGATATATTCAGAACTTTTCATTCTACACTTAAAGAATTTACATTCTTCTCAGCAGTACATGGATCCTCCTCTAAGATTGACCACATACTAAGCCATAAAGCAAGTCTCAGAAAATTCAAAAGAATTAGAATCAAACGATGCAGCTTCTCAGACCACAGTGGAATGAAGCTGGAAATTAGCAACTCAGGAATCCCTAGAGCATATGGAAACACATGGAGACTGAACAACATGCTCCTGAATGAACACTGGGTCATAGAAGAAATCAAAAGAGAAATAAAAAAACTTTCTGGAAGTAAATGAGGATAACAACACAACATGTCTAAACTTATGGGATATGGCAAATGCAGTGTTGAGAGGAAAGTCTATAGCAATAGGTGCCTACATCAAGAAATTGGAAAGGCACCAAATAAATGAGCTTTCAATGCATCTCAAGGATCTAGAAAAACTGCAAGAAACCAGACCCAAATCTAGTAGCAGAACAGAAATAATTAAAATCAGAGAAGAAATCAACAGGATTGAATCCAAAAAAAAAAAAAAAAAAAACATTTCAAAGATCAGCCAAACGAAGAGCTGGTTTTTTGAAAAAATAAACAAAATTGACATACGATTCGCCCAACTAACTAAAAAGAGAAAAGACCCAAATCAATAAAATCAGAGATGAAAAAGGAAACGTAACAACAGACACCACAGAAACAGAAAGAATCATCAGAAATTACTACAAAGAGTTGTATGCCAGCAAACAGGGAAATCTATCAGAAATGGATAGATTCCTGGACACATGCAACCTACCTAAATTGTGCCATGAAGACACAGAAAACCTAAACAGAATCTTAACAGAGACAGAAATTGAATCAGTAATAAAGGCCCTCCCAAGAAAGAAAAGCCCAGGACCAGATGGATTCACTGCTGAATTCTACCAGACATTTAAAGAAGAACTAACTCCAATTCTTCTCAAACTATTCAGAACAATCGAAGAAGAGGGAGTCCTCCCAAATTCTTTCTATGAAGCCAGCATCACCTAAATTCCTAAGCCGGAAAAAGATGCAGCATTGAAAGAGAATTACAGACCAATATCCCTGATGAACATAGATGCAAAAATCCTCAATAAAATTCTGTCCAATAGAATGCAACAACACATCAGAAAGATCATCCACCCAGACCAAGTGGGATTTATCCCTGGTATGCAGGGATGGTTCAATGTTTGCAAATCAATCAATGTGATACACCACATTAAGAAACTGCAGGAATAAAAACCATATGATTATCTCAATAGATGCAGAGAAAGCATTTGATAAAATACAACACCCTTTCACGATGAAAACTGTAAGCAAATTGAGTATAGAAAGAACATTCTTCAATAAAATCAAAAAAATTTAGGAAAAACCCATGGCCAGCATCCTATTGAATGGGGAAAAGTTGGAAGCATTTCCACTGAGATCTGGTACCAGACAGGGATGCCCACTCTTAGCACTGCTATTCAGTATAGTTCTGGAAGTTTTAACCAAACCATTAGGCAAGAAAAAGAAATTAAAGGGATACAAATTGGGAAGGAAGAAGTCAAACTATTCCTCTTTGCAGATTTTATGATTCTTTATTTAAGGGATCCAAAGAACTCCACTAAGAGATTATTGGAACTTATAGAAGAGTTGGAAAAGTAGCAGGATATAAAATCAATGCACAAAAATCAACAGCCTTTGTATACACAGGCAATGCCATGGCTGAGGAAGAACTGCTAAGATCAATCCCATTCACAATAGCTACAAAAACAATCAAATACCTTGGAATAAAGTTAACCAAGGACGTTAAAGATCTCTACGATGAGAATTACAAAATCTTAAAGAAAGAGATAGAAGAGGATACCAAAAAATGGAAAAAATCTTCCATGCTCATGGATTGTAAGAATGGATATCATCAAAATGTCATTTCTCCCAAAAGAAATTTAGATTTGATGCGATACCAAACAAAATACCAAAGACATTCTTCTCATATCTGAAAAAAATGATGCTGACATTCATATGGAGGCACAGGAGACCTCGAATAGCTAAAGCAATCTTGTACAACAAAAATAAAGCTGGAGGCATCACAATACCAGATTTCAGGATATACTACAAGACAGTTGTAATCAAAATAGCACACTACTGGTACAGAAACAGATGGATAGACCAATACAACAGAATAGAAACACTAGAAATCAATCCAAACATCTGCAGCAAACTTACATTTGATCAAGGTTCTAAAACCAATTCCTGGAGCAAGGACAGTCTATTCAATAATTGGTGCTGGGAAAACTGGATTTCCACGTGCACAGGCATGAAGCAAGACTCCTACCATTCACCTTATACAAAAATCCATTCAACATGGATTAAAGATCTAAATCTACGACCTGACAGCTCAAATTATTAGAGAACATTGGAGAAACCCTGCAAGATATAGGCACAGGCAAAGACTTCTTGGAAAAGACCCCAGAGGCACAAGCGAGGATGTGGGGAAAAAGGGACACTAATCCACTGTTGGTGGGAATGCAAACTGGTAAAGCCACTATGGAAATCAGTTTGGAGATTCCTCAGAAACCTCAATATAACACTGCCATACAACCCAGCCATCCCACTCCTTGGAATTTACCCAAAGGAAATTAAATTGGCAAACAAAAAAGCTGTGTGCACCTTAATGCTTATTGCAGCTCAATTCACAATAGCTAAGACTTGGAATCAACCCAAATGCCCATCAACAGTAAACTGGATAAAAAAATTATTGGATATGAACTCTATGGAATACTATACAGCAGTAAAAAAAATGAAACCCGGTCATTTGTAACAAGATGGAGGAATCTGGAAAACATTCTGAGTGAAATAAGCAGTCCTACATGGACAAATATCATATATTCCCCCTGATTGGTGACAACTAACCGAGCACCTAAAAGGAAACCTGTTGAAACGAAATAGACACTATGAGAAACAGTGATTTGATCAGCCCGTGTCCTGACTGTTGATGATCAACTTAAACTTTATCCCTTTTAGTTTTTTTTGTTGTCGTTGTTGTTCTACTTAATACTATTAGTTGAACTCTTTAATTAACACACAATTATTCTTAGGTGTTTAAATTTAACTGAAAAGTGGTTCCTGTTCAATAATAGAATGGGGATAAGAGAGGGAGGAGATGTTAATTTTGGGACATGCTCAATCGAACTTGCCCCAAAAGGTAGCATTAGAAACGTGCCAGGGGATCCCAATTCAATCCCATCAAGTTGGCATGAGCCATCTCACTAGTCAAAGTGATCAGTTTCAGTTCACAACTGATCATAATGGTAGGATTAAGAGTCAAAGGGATCACATAAACAAGACTGTGTCTGCTAATACTAACTGATAGAAAAAAAAAAGGAGAGAATGATCCAACATGGGAAGCGAGATACACAGCAGACTCAGAGAATGGCAGATGTCCTAAACAGCTCTCTGGCCTCAGAATCAGCTCTTAAGGCATTCAGATCTGGCTGAAGAGTCCATGAGAGTATTTTAGTCATGGAAAGCCAAGACACTCTGGAAAAAAAAAAAAAAAACACACACACACACAACTAAATAACTAAATGAAAGATCTCTGTAAGTGAGATCCCAGGGAAAGAACGGGCCATCAAAGAAGGAGGTGCCTTTTTCTGAAGGGAGGAGAGAACTTCCACTTTGACTATGACCTTGTGTAGATAAGATCAGAGTTGGCAAACTCAAAAGGCTTCCATGGCTTTGCAACTCATGACAAGAGCCTAGGGTGATTACTGACACCATCAACAAGAGTGTCAATTTGTTAAGTCAACAACAAGAGTTGCTGTGCACTTACTCGCCATGTAGGATTTCTGCCTTTAATGTGTTGTACAATGTGAATTAATGCTATAAGTAGTACTCAAACAGTAATTTACACTTTGTGTTTCTTTGTGGGTGCAAACTGTTGAAATCTTTACTTAATATATACTAAATTGATCTTCTGTATATAAAGATAATGAATCGATGTGAATGGAATGGGAGAGGGAGCAGGAGATGGGAGGGTTGCGGGTGAGAGGAAAGTTATGGGGTGGGGGGGAAACCACTGTAATCCAAAAGCTGTACTTTGAAAATTTATATTTATTAAATAAAAGTTTAAAAAAAAGAAATAGACTGTTATAAAGATACCAATTTATTTTTACATTGAAGTTTCAATGTTGTTTTAGGGGTGAGACTGATATATATATTCATTATCTACAAGATGTTAAAAATGTGTTTATTGTATTTTTTTAAGTTTATTTCAGCAATACTTTAACCTAATGTCTTATTTTTGAAATTGTTAATGTATACTCCTTTGGGAGACAGTTTTGTTAACTATAGTTCATTTTGCCTTTGGCCTTATAGACTGATCATTTTCAAAGTTAGTTAGGTCTGCACTCTTTTCTCTCACCCTTTTCAGTTAGGTTGTTTTATGCATGTGTAAAATTGGTTCATTTAATTTATTTGCACTCAGATGTTATAATGCCTCAGCCTCATAAATTTTTTTTAAAACTTGTATCCATTGAGGATCACTCTTTACATTGCAGAGTTTTGTGGATTTTGACAAAGCACACCATTATAGGTTCATCATTACAGTCTTATACAGAGCACTTCCACCACTCTAATACTTCTGTACTCTGTGCCTATTCAACACTACCTTCCTACATCCAACATCTCTGCCAAAACTAAAAAACAAACAAGGAAAAATGGAATTGTATGTAGTTTTTTCTTCCTTCTTCCACCTAATATATGCATTGAAGATTCACCCGTATTTTTGACGCTTAGTAGCTCATTCTTTTTCTTTTTTATCGCTAAATAACATCGCGTTGTGTGATGTACTACTTTCTTTACCTTTACTAGTGGATATTTTGATTGCTTCCAGTTTTAGATGATTATGGATAAAAGCTGCTATAAATACCTGTGTACAATATTTGGATAGATACGAGTTTTCAGATCATTTTGGTATGTGCCTATGGATGTGATATGGTGAGACTATCTTTAGATTAGTTAAGAAACTGCCAAATTATCTTCCAGAGTGGCTGCATTGTTTTGCCTCCTCACCAGTATCAAATAGAATTTCTTCTTAATATGTGTGCTAGCCTGCATTTGATGTTTTCAGAGATCTTGGGAGATTTTAGCTATTCTAGTAACTGTGTTTATAATCAGTTCCAGATCCACATCTATTTTTGTGCCAATACCAGACTGTTTTGGTTATAACCACCCTGTAACATGTCTTGAAATCTAGTATTGTGATACCCCCTCTTTACTTTTATTACTTACGATTTCTTTAGCTACTAAGGGTCTCTTCTGTTTCCATAGGAATTTTAGGATCTTTTTTCCTAGATCTGAAAAGAATATCCTTGGCATTTTGATTGTGATCGCATTGAGTCTGTTAATCACTTTGGGTAGTATTGACATTTTGATATTAATTCTTCCAATCCATGAACATGGAAGAATTTTCCAGTTACTGATGTATTCTTCTATTTCTTTCCATAATGTTTTTCAATTTTCGTTATAGAGATATTTCGCACCTGAAAATATTGAAATATTTGTGACTATTCTGAATAGGTCTGATCTTACTTATTGTTCAGCCATGGCATTATTTGTATATACAAGTTCTGTTGATTTTATGTGTTGATTTTATATCCTGCAGCTTTTCCAAACTCTCTTATGAGTTGCAATAATCTCTTAGTAGAATCCTTTGGTTCTCTTATGTATAGGATCATAACAGTTGCACACAGGGATAATTTGACTTCCTCCTTTTTTGTTGGTATCCCATTGATTTCTCTTTCTTGCCTAGTGGCTGGCTAAAACTTCCAGAACTATATTGAATGGCAATGGTGAGGGTGGGCATTCTTGTCTGGATCTATTTAGTAGAAATGCTTCCAGCTTTTCACCATTCAATAGAATGTTTGCTGTGGGTTTGTCATATATTGTCTTGATTGTGTTAAGTAATGTTCCTTCTATACCCAATTTGCTTAAGTTTTTTATCACGAAAAGATGTTGTACTTTATCAAATTCTCTCTCTGCATTTAGTGACATAGTCATAATGGTTGCCTTTTTCTTTTAACAGTGTCTTGTTGCAAATGAATTTTTAACTTATAATGCCCAACTTACAAGTTTGTTGCATGGATAATCACCAAAATTAATCATGAAATCAAGATTCTGCAGATTTCCCTGTTTTCTTCCAGAATTTTCACAGTTTTTTATTTATGGTTAAGGATGTGTTACAGTTGGAGCTAAATTTTATCTAAGGTTTAAAGAATGTGGCTCGTTTTTTATTTTTTGTATATATGAATAGCCAGTTTTTTCCATTACTATTTGTTGAAAAGATTATTTTCCCTTTCTGTTACATTTGTATCTTGGTTTAAAATCATATATATATATATACATATATATATGGTTATTTCTTGACTTAATGTTCAATTTCAAATCAATTCCAAAGATCTAGGTGTTACTATTTTGCTGATACCAAATTGTTATTATACTATAGCTTATACAGTAGTTTTTCAGTTAATCTTAAATTTTGATCCGGTTATTTTCCACTCTTTTGCTAACTACTATTGATCTTTTACCTTTTATGTACATTTTAGAATCAGTTTGGATTTATGTGTAAAATAGGTCACTGAGATTTTGATTAGTATGGAATTGAGTCTATTAATCAACTTGGAAGCCTCCAATGCATGAACATGGCTATCTCTCTAGAATAAATTTCATCTCTGTCTTTTAGAGTCCTACATATATTTCCCATTCTTATTTTAAAAATATTTATATCATAGTATGTTACTTGAGGGGTGATTTTTAATGTTTTTAATATATAAAATTACAGTTATTCTGGGTAGGTGTAACACAGATGGTTAAGCTACCACTTTGGACATCTTTATGCCATATCAGAGTTCATATCAGAGTTTAAGTCCTGGCTACTTGTGTTCTGATCCACGTTTCTGCTAATGCATGCTGTTTTGCAGCAAATGATGTCCAAGTAATTATGTTCCTGCTACTGATATGGGGGTTACTTTCAGTATTATGTTTATTAGGAGATGGGAGACAGAATATCTTTGCATTTTTTCCTGGATTTTAGAAACAAGCATCTGATCTCTCACCTGAAGTGATTGTAGCTACGTAGGATTTTAATAGTTGATGTTTGTATCCCTGCTTTGTAGAATTGTTGTCACAAATAGGGATTTTATCAATGCTTTTTCTCCCTAAGGTAGTATTCTCCTATGAATGTTCTTTAATCTGTTAATATTCGGTATTACATGTATTCATTTTTATTGAAATATTTCATTAATGGAATAAGTCATACTTAGGTTTGTACATAACACTTTTCTTTTTTTATATTTTTGTTAAGTGGGTCTCATTTTGGTATTCTATATTTGTCTATAAATTTAGGGGACAGTGTACCCTACAATCTCAGTTTTTGGAAGGGTTCAAGAAAAATGGATATTTTCAAGTTTTTCCAGCTGTTTCTTGTTGTAAACTTGAAAGAAAGGGTCTCTACGATTTTACATGTTTGAGTTAAAATAAGAAGTCTCACTAATACCCACTCCAGGAAAAAAATGATATTTTAACCTTTGCAAAGTTATGAATAATGATGCCTACCTGCAAAACAATGAGTTCTCTAAAATTATTTCAAAGTAATAATGATAGTTAACCTTTCCAACTTTTCTATCCTCACAGGATTAAAAATATCTAATTTTCTTTGTTATTTCTTTTTAATTCTGTAATGCTCGTCACTTTTCTAACCTTTTATTTTTGAGAAATAATATCTAAATAATCAAAAATCCATTAAATATGGTCAAGAAAACCAATCAGTAATGCTACCAGGGGAAAAATTAAATTTTTATCAAACTAGGCGATTTCTAGCTATAGAATTCTCTCCTCAGTTCGTGCTTGATAATGTCATTAACTACTTGAGTAAATGGGCAAACCGTAATACGCAGATCCTATTTTCTAATGATAGTAAATGAGCAATTATTCCTGCATACTGGTGTCAAATTACTATCACAGGGATCTAGACAGGAAAGAATGATAACAAAATCACATCTAACTGGAATGTGCTACACTGTATTCACTGAGCTGATGGTTACTAATAGCGAAAGAGAGGAAAATGAAATTCATTATCAGTTGACAAGCTATTAGGTATCTTCAGTTACATTAAATATTTTTTGCATACATCATTTGATATAATTTTGAAATAGCCATTGCTGATATATCAGATCAGTGTAAATATTGTATTTTGATTATAAAGCAGCCAAGATGTCTTCTGTCTGAAAGCATGATAGAGAGAACACATACTTTAACCCATGCCAGATAAAGCTACTATGCAATAATATTGAAAATTTGTTCTTGTACCACACATGTAGAAAAACTAGACTCCATTTTTATGGTTGTACTTTATAATTGTATAATGTATATTTAATATTTCAATACATGCACGACTGTATTAATGATGAGTGACTATTTGGAAAATTCTCAAAAGAACAATGGTTACATAAGCACAGAAATGGTTTGCCTTGGTGGTGTAGTGGTGAGCATAGCTGCCTTCCCAAGATGCACAGAAATGAAGGTCATGGTTAATCTCCTCATCTAAAAAACAATGGCCGTAAAAGGGAGTGGTTTTTACATACTTTATTTCTTCACATTTAGTGTTTTATGTCTTAATACCAAAAAAAAAAAAAAATAGAGGAGCTGTTCTAGTCTGTTAAACTAACTGAACTGTATACTAGCTCTTTGGGATACATGTTATCTCTTTCTAAAATATTTATTCTGCTTTTTTAGAAAGCCAGAGGTGATTTATACATCTGTCTGAACATTAATACTCCCCTTGGTAAGTACATTCTATTTTTGTGGATATATGTCTGAAAGAGGTCAAATTTATGATTTATTTAGATGCACATTTCTTTCTGCAGTTCTTTGTTCATAATATTCCTTCTACCTGGTTGAAGTTTCTATTTACACCATGAGATGTGCTTGCTGTTCTAGAGCTGGGGGAGAGACAGTGAGAAATCCAAAGTCTTAATGGCAGGAATAGATTTTTTGAATTTTGAAGAATAGATTCCTAATCTTAGAACAATACGATTTTCTGCAAACCAGGGCCTTTTTTAATCAGAGAAAAAATAATTCCCGAACATTTGTCAAGAGTGAAAAATATAGGGGTAGTTGATAATTTCACAATGTACAAAGAAATTCAGAAGCTCACAATAAATCATGAATTTTGCTGATCAGAGGGTGATGGGATGAAGAACAATAAGAGAAAATTAGCCCAAGGTTAGAAATACAGTATTTAGACTGTGACAAAACCCTGGATCTGCTGAATCTAAGGAGGTATCAGGCATATTAAAAAGTGGAAGGAAGTGCCAGGAAAACTTGTATCTCCTGTTTTCCCTATAGGGGCCAGGAGAAAACCTTTCAAGAGGGAAGCTTCATACTGAGATGAGGTGGTCTCAGCAAGGAAAGAGAGTGCAGCAAAATAAACAGCCAGAGAGGAATTGATGATCAGTCCCCAGACTCATCCAACTTGCACACATGATTCCTAAGTCTCCTTGCTTATTACAGAGCTGAACACAATTGAAAAATCTCTGTGTCCTAAATCACCTACACTACACTTAGCAGGAGGTGAGGTGATCTCACAGATGAGGATGTGACATTAAAATCCTGCACTAACAGCTACAGAGAGAATATAAAAATGGGAGGATTGCAAACAAGGAGATTTAGGATGCAGCAGGAGCCATTACAGAGAACCACTGGGTCCTGAGCAAGCCAAGAGAACGAAAGATCATGTGTTACACCAGCCAAGATCTTCAGCAACAATTCCCAGGCTCTCATCAAGGAAAAGCCTGATTACCGTAGCTTCTCTATCCAGGAAGCAATGCAAATGAACTACTCCATGGGGGATATACTAAGGGGTCAGTGGACAACACATCAATTGTGGACACTTATTTCCTCTGTTGTCACAAAGTCACAGGAAGTATAACAACAATTTTCTCCATGCACACGAGCAAAGGGAGGAAGAAAGCCATACATAAATAGTATTGTACCAGGAACCAATAAGGAAGAGAAATAATCACTGAATCAAAATGTGTGAGAGTAATTAATTAGCTTTCGTTTTATACCTAGTCTAAATTGAGCACATTTTAAAGTAGGTATGCTGACATGCTGACATTTTCTTTGTAAAAACCATTTATGTGTAAACTCTTTTAAGCAACTTTGCTGTTTTGTAACTTTTAATTATTTTAAATCAAAAGACTTGACTTTTGTTTTCTTTATCCCTATTGAAATTTTAAGAAAGGAATGTTAATATCAACTTCAAATTTTAATTTCATACCTTTTGAGAAAAATGATAAACATGACAAAGTACCAAACACATATAAACTTTCATACATTTGCTCCTGATTTTATATTTTAAAGTGTGTACCATCAAGTACCTATGTACACAGAAACAAAAATAATTTTCACTGGCATAGTCATACAAAAATAAAATATTAGTCAAGTGGATTCATTTTCAGTGATAACTTTTTGTGAGAGATATTTTATTTCTGATATAATTTATAAAAGAGAATAATAGCAACAACCATAACCACAAAATGTTCACGAATAAAGAGAAATGCAGAAAACAAGTGCTTCTTATATAATGTTCTTAGGATATCATGCAACTTAACTCCTCCTTTTAGGATAATGTGTTTGAATGTCACATATGCATATTTCTGCCCTACTAATTATGGAAAAAAGCTGTTCTTGCTTGTTGGACAATATGTTCTTCTTATTAAATGGGCACCTGTCTCTCCCTATCCCCTCCTCCCTCACTCCTCACACGCACACACACACACACTTTTCCAATGTATAAAAACCAAAGGACACTCCTAAGTGTCTCAGGATAAAGACAGTCCTCATTTATTCTGAGATATTTCTTCCATTTTAACCAGCTAGCTTTTGGTTCAGTCCTACTCTTAATCCATAATAAAGAGACTGTTTAAAACTTCTCTAGTCACGAAGAAAAAGATGTTCACCTAAAAAGAATAGCAACGTGCAAGCAATCAGGCACTTGCTCAACATTTCTTTGTGGGTGGATAGAGCATTAAAAAAATTCCTTAACATTTGTTAGTTAAAACTGACAACACTTTTAAGTAAATGGACACTAAAATTTATATACAGGATTCAAGTAAATTGTATGCCTCCGAGTCAGCTTATGCTTCTATAAATATTGAAGTTAGATTTTCCTTCGAGTGATCATTCTGCTCATCTATTCTTATAGGAAATGTTGTCAGGTACATCTAATTTTCTTGACTCGGGATTGTGACTCCTGACTAACTGTTTTAAGTGCTGTTTAATAGTAACTTGCAATCATGCACCAAAATAAACTCAGTCGGTCCCAGTCACATCTGGTTGTCTGTTCTTTATGTTGTTGTTTTCTGTGCTTGACATCCTCCTCCCCCCACCTACTTTGCTGTCCTTTTTCTCAACTACATTGTTTTATTTTTGCTTTCTGCTTCCTCCCACACTAGGAAAAACATGTTTACTTACTATGTTTTTCAACAGAAATGTTTAATTTAGGCTTATTTTATTAGTATGAGGAGACTTCAGAAATTAATGCAGAAATGGAAGTAATATGTAAGTTTATTTTGGTGCAAAATTTTTCTGAAATCCAGACAAAGTTTTTAGAAGTCATATGTACTTTCCAAAGTTTTTGAAGCCCCCCTCGTAAGAGTTTATTTTTGTTTTAAAGATTTGTTTATTTACTTGAAAGTTATGCCAAGACAGGGAAAGACAGAGAGAAAGAGATATCCACTGGTTCACTCCCCAGATGGCTGGAAGCTGGGCCAGGCCAAAGCCAGGAGCCAGGAACTTCTTCCAGATCTCTTACATGTGTGGTAGGGGCCCAAGTACTTGGACCATCTTCTACTGTTTCCCAGACAGAGATATCTCAAGAGGAAGGCCGTATGAAAATACAGGCAGATGTTGGAGTGATGTATCTGCAAGTCAAGACATATTAAGACTCGCCAGCACATTGGAAAAGTTAGCAGAGTAGAAGGGAGCATGTTTTCTCTCAGAGACTCCGGAAGCTACCAACTCTGCTGACACTGATTTTGTAGTTTTTGGTTCCACTTTGGTAAAAGAATACATTTCTGGTGTTTTGAAATACTAAATGTCTGCTGATTTGTAGTAGTAGTCCTAGAAAACTTATAATAGTGTTACCTGTAATTTATCCAATTGATTCTAAAACTTAACACCAAATAAAACATATAAGAAAAAAGCATATAGCAGGTTTATTCATAAATGTCCAAAACAGTAATTGACCTTTTGATAGGTATATGCATATATAAACTGTAGTACATGCCTTCAGTGAGATATGTTTTAATGATAGGAGAAAAAGCTGACAAGATAAACAAGAAATGAGTGAGATTTAAAATTCATATTGTTAGTGATAGAATGCAGTCTGAAAAGCCTACATTCTGTAGGTCTATGTGTGACATCCTGTTACAGACAAATCTATAGTGATGGTGAAAAGATAAGTGTATGTTGAGCGTTTGCATGAAGAATAGTCACGAGGAAATATATACAAACTTAGGATGATAGTGATACTTCCCCACCCTACCCTGCCTCCTACCATGCTCTCACCCTCCCTCTTCCTTCCTTTCTTATTTCTTTTAATTTTTACAATGACAAAATTTGTATGCTTTATACTTTGTTGTTACTATTTGTTCTTTAGAGTTAATACAAGATTAATTAATAATTTTTTTAATCAGAGAAAAAATAATTCCTGAACATTTGTCAAGAGTGAAAAATATGGGAGTAGTTTATAATTTCACAATGTACAAAGAAATTCAGAAGCTCACAATAAATCATGAATTTTGCTGATCAGCAGGTGATGGGATGAAGAATAACAAGAAAAAATTAGCCCGAGGTAAGAAATACAGTATTAAGACTGTGACAGAACCCTGGATCTGCTGAATCTAAGGAGGTATCAGGCATGTTAAAAAGTGGAAGGAAGTATATTAACAATAATCTTGTATTAATTAATTAATTAATCTTGTATTGTTAATCTTGTATTAACTCTAAAGAACAAATAATAACAACAAAAAAACAGTTTCCCTCAAGAGTAGAGACAAGGACTGGAAACAATCATCAAATTTCAAAATGTAATTTCACTCATATATATTGCATTTTTTGGTACTGTATTAGTTACCAAAGATGAGGGAAAATATATGGTATTTGTCATTTGGGAACTGGCTTATTTCACTAGGTATAATTGTCTCTAGGTGCATCCATTTTATTGCAATGGACATGATTTCATTCTTTTTTTATGGATGAGAAGTATTCCATAGTGTGAGAGAGAGAGTGTGTGTGTGTGTGTATATACCATAATTTCTTTATCCAGTCATTGGTTGATGGGCATCTAGGTTGATTCCAGGTCTTAGCTATTGTGAAATTAAGCTGCAATAAACATGAGGGTGCAGTGGTACAGACCACTCTTTCATATGCTGATTCCATTTCCTTTGGGTAAATTCCCAGATTTGGGATGGTTGAGTCATATGATAGATGTATTTTCAGATTTTTGAGGCATCTCCATTCTGTCTGCCACAGTGGCAGGACTTGTTTACATCCCCTCAACTAGTGGATTAAGATACCTTTTTCCCCACATTCTCACCAGTAGTTATTGTTTTTTGACTTCTGTATGACAGTAATTCTAACTGGGATATGGTGAACACTCATTGTGGTTTTTATTTGCATTTCCCTAATGGCTAGTGATCCAGAGTATTTTTTCATGTGTCTGTTCACTATTTTGAATTTCCTCTTTTGAAAAATGCTTGTTCAAGTCCTTTGCCCATTCATTACTTGGATTGTTTACTTTGTTGTTGTTGAGTTTCATGAGCTTTTTAAAGATTCTGTTTGTTAATCCTTTAGCAGTTGCATATTTTGGAAATATTTTCTCCCATTCTCTCAGTTGCCTCTTCACTTTGCTAATGTTTCCTTTACAGTGTGGAAGCTTCTTAGCTTGGAGTAATCCCATTTTTCTATTTTCGCTTTGATTGCTTGTCCTTCTAGGATCTTGCAGACTATTCCCGAATGTAATTTGATGGTATTAGGTAATGCATTTAGATCCTTGATGCATTTTGAGTTTATTTTTGCATAAGATATAAAATAGGTGTCTTATTTTATACTTTTTTTTTTTTTGACAGGCAGAGTGGACAGTGAGAGAGAGAGAGACAGAGAGAAAGGTCTTCCTTTTGCCGTTGGTTCACCCTCTAATGGCCGCCATGGCCAGCGCGCTGTGGCCGGCGTACCGTGCTGATCCGATGGCAGGAGCCAGGTGCTTCTCCTGGTCTCCCATGGGGTGCAGGGCCATCCTCCACTGCACTCCCGGGCCACAGCAGAGAGCTGGCCTGGAACAGGGGCAACCAGGACAGAATCCAGCACCCCGACAGGGACTAGAACCTGGTGTGCCGGTGCCGCAAGGCGGAGGATTAGCCTAGTGAGCCGCAGAGCCGGCTCATTTCATACTTCTTCACACAGAGATCCAATTGTCACAACACCATTTGTTGAAGAGATTACCCTTGCTCCAGGGATTTGATTTAGCTCCTTTGTCAAAGATAAGTTGTTGTAGATGCATGGATTGATTTCTGAAATTTCTATTATTTTCCATTTGTCTACATGTTTATTGTGCCACTACCAAGCTGTTTTGTATAATTGACCTGTTGTATGTCTAGAAATCTGGTATGTGATGCCTCTGGCTTTATTTTCTTGTTCAAGATTGCTTTAGCTATTCATGGTCTCTTGTGTTTCCCTATGAATTTTAGCATCTTTTTCTATCTAGATCTGAGAAGAATGTTGGTGTGTTTATTGAAATAACATTAGATCTATAAATTGCTTTTGGTAGTATGGACCTTTTGATGATGGTAATTCTTCAAATTCATGAACATGGGAGATTTTTCCTTTTTTTCTGCCTCCTATTTCTTTCTTAAAATGTTTTCTAATTTTCATTGTAGAGATCTTTCACATCCTTAGTTCAGTTTATTCCAAGGTATTGAAACTTTTTTGTGGTATTTTAAATGGAACTGATCTTATTAAGTTCTTCCTCAGCCATGGCATTGTATGTGTATGCCAAGGCTACTTATTTTTATGTGTTTATTTTATATTCTGCAACTTTATCAAAATAACTTAGTGCAGTCTTTTGGTTCCCCTATATATAAGATCATGTCATCGGAAAGCAGAGCTAATTTGACTTCCTCCTTTCCAATATATATCCCTTTTATTTCTTTTTTGTGCTTACTGGCTCTGGCTAAAACTCCCAGAATTATTCCAGAGCAATGGTGAAAGTGGGCATCCTTGTCTGGTTCTGAGCCTTAGTAGAAATGCTTCCAAGTCTTTCCCATTAAGTAGGATGCTGGCTGTGGGTTTGTCATATATTGCCTTGATTGTGTTGAGGAATGCTCTCTCTGTACCCAGTTTGTTTAAGGTTTCTATCATGACTGAATATTGTATTTTATCTAATGTTCCCTCAACATCTATTAAGATAATCACACAGTTTTTATTCTTCAATTTGTTAATGTGATATATCACATTGAGTTGCATATGTTGAAATATCCCTGCCTACCACTGATAAATCCCACATGGTCCAGGTAGATTATCTTTCTGATGTGTTGTTGGATTCGATTAACTAATATTTTGTTGAGGATTTTTAAATCTATGTTCATCAGTGACATCATTCTATAGTTACCTTTCTTTGTTGTATCTTTTTCTGCTTTTGGAATTAAGTTGATGCTGGCCTCATATAAGGAGTTTGTGAGGATTCCCTCCTTTTCAATTGTTTTAAACAGCTTGAGAAGAATTGGAAATAGTTCATCTTTAAAAGTCTGATAAATTCAGCTGTGAAATCATTCAGTGCTGGGCTTTTCTTCATTGGGTGTGGGGAGGCCTTTATTATGATTCAATCTCAATGTTGGTTATTGGTCTGTTTATGTTTTCTATGTATTCATGACTCAATTTTATAGATTGTATGTGTCCAAGGATCTATCCATTTCTTCTGGATTTTTCAATTTTTTTGGCATATAACTGTTTGTAGTAATTCCTAATGATTGTTTTTATTTCTGTGGTATCTGTTGTTATATCTCCTTTCTCATCTCTGATTTTATTGATTTGGATCTTTTCCATCTTTCTTTTGGTTAGTTGTAAAAACGGTATATCAATTTTGTTTATTTTTTCAGAAATCAGCTCTTCATTTCACTGACCTTTTGTATTTTTTGTTTCACTTTTCTTTCTTTTTTCTCCAATTTTTAAGAGTTAATACAACTTTATATTTTTTAAATTTTATTTAAGGTATATAAATTACAAGTATTTCTTTTTTAAAAAAAAGAATTATTTATTTTATTTGAAAGAGAAGGAAAGACTGAGAGAGGTTTTCCATCTGCTGGTTCATGCCTCAAAAGGCTGAAATGGCTGGAGCTGGGCTGATCTGAATTCAGGAGCCAAAAGCTTCCGTATCTCCCATGTGGTGCATCCTCTGCTGCTTTCCCAGGAGCATTAACGGGGAACTGGATTGGAAGTGGAGCAGCCATGATTTGAACTGTCACCCAGATGGGATTCCAGAACTGCAGGGGACTGCTATGCCACAGTGCCAGCCCCTTTGTATTTCTTATAATCAGATTTAGGAACGTAGTGATACTTTCCACTTACTTTTTTTTTTTTTTACAAATTATCATTTTTTAAAATATTTATTTTGTTTATATGAAAGACAGAGTTAGAGACAGAGGGAGAGACAGAGAGAGATCTTTGCCACAGTGGCCGGAGCTGAGCCAATCCAAAGGCAGGAACTGGGAGCTTCTTCTGGGCCTCCCACATGGGTGCAAGGGCCTAAGCACTTGGACCATCCTCTGCTGCTTTCCCAGATGCATCAGCAGGGAGCTGGATTTGAAGTGGAATAGCTGGGGCCCAAGCCAGTGCCCATGTGTTACGCTGGTGCTATGGTGAGAATCCAGGGGAACACACAAGTTAGGAGAGTAGATCTCCTCTGTTGTCCGCAGGGGGAGAGTAGGAACCTGTTGGGGAATACACAACCTCACCTCCTCTCTTCCAATATGGTCAGTGACAGGGGTTAGCCCACAGTTCATACAACCCTCCCACATTGGTGCATGAGCTTCACAAACAATCTGTGTTGTCCTCAATATGAGCTTGGAACCCCCTGTAATAAACCACCCCAGGCTAACAGGGAGCTCTGAGCCTGTGTCCCCAGTCACAATGATTGCCCAGAGACACAGCTATACCCAATGCCCTGTTGTGCAGTCAGAGAATTCCCAGAGTCACAGTGCACAAGACTCACACAGTCACGGGGAGCAGAGGATCCCTCTCCACCCCACAAGTCTGCCCTATCCATGGAGATGGCAGAGTCATTTCCCTAGCCAGCTGCCTAACTGCTAGGCTACATGTCCGCTCCTTGCCTATCTTTTGTCCAGGTCTGATAATTATTTGGTTCCAAAAAGCTTTTATATTGTCATTAATCATGGCTAGAATTCCCTTTCCCTTTATTAAGATTAGTTCTATTTATATAATATACTTGGTTGACCCTTAAAATTGCTACATATCCTATAAATATTACTTTTTTTATTGTCACCAGAAAGTAAGTGTATCTTCAGGGCTAGCACTGTGGCACAGTGGATATAGACACCACCTACTGTGTTGGCATCCCATATGGGCGCCAGTTCTAGTCCTGGCTACTCCGCTTCTGATCCAACTCTCTGTTATGGCCTGGGAAAGCAGTAGAAGATGGCCCAACTCCTTGAGCCCCTGCACCCGTGTGGGAGACCTGGAAGAAGCTCCTGGCTTCTGGCTTTGGATCAGCCCAGCTTCTGCTGTTATGGCTCTTTAGGGAGTGAACCAACGGATAGAAGTCCTCTCTCTCTCTCTCTCTCTCTCTCTGCCTCTCTGTAACTCTGCTTTTCAATGTAATAATAATTAAAAATTTAAAAACTGGGCCAGCACCGAGCTCAATAGGCTAATCCTCCACCTAGCGGCACCAACACACCAGGTTCTAGTCCCAGTCGGGGCACCGGATTCTGTCCCGGTTGCCCCTTTTCCAGGCCAGCTCTCTGCTGTGGCCAGGGAGTGCAGTGGAGGATGGCCCAAGTCCTTGGGCTCTGCACCCCATGGGAGACCAGGAGAAGCACCTGGCTCCTGCCTTCGGATCAGCGTGGTGCACCGGCCGCAGCGCGCCAGCCGTGGCGGCCATTGGAGGCTGAACCAACGGCAAAAGGAAGACCTTTCTCTCTCTCTCTCTCCCTCTCTCTCTCTCACTATCCACTCTACCTGTCAAAAAAAAAATTAAAAACTGTACCTTCAAAAAAGGCTTCAAATAGTTGTTGAAAAAAATAATTAAAAGATAGGTGTATTTTTTGTGCACAAAATTTGATACCCATGCATATGAGGGGTTCTTCAAAATTTCATAGAAATATGTATTATGAGAAACGGCATGGATTTAAAACGTTTTTAGACTAAAATAAACTTACATTTTCTTTCCATTGTTCCATGAGCTTTTTGGAATACCCTGTGTTCACATAACACTATTTTCATTTCAAAATCAGTACCTTTCTAGTTTAACTTTTTATGGGCCCCTTTCTGTCCTCCCTGCTTTTGATCAATTTGAAGAGTGGAATTTTCTGAAAATATTTTTTCATCAAAAGTATTACTGCTTATTTCTTCATATATATACTCATAAACTAATAAAAAATTCTTATACATTATTTCAAATCCCATGTATTTATAATAAGTAGTATAAGTGTAGTTTATTAAGAGTTTAAATACTTTATAATATTTCTGTAATACCTGCCTGCCAATTTATCAGATTATGTATTGAGAAATTGGGGTGTTATAACAATATATTAATAATTGCCAAATGCTTAAATGAATATAATTTAATGCAATTTCAGGTTGTGATATTTGAGGTATAAACTCTGTAAAGCATGCAATGATATGTTGATACATTTGTAAGCTAAATAAATATTTTATTTGAAATTTTTATTTATCTATTTGATAGCAGACAGAGAGACAGAGACTCTCACTGTCGGGTTCACTCTCAAAATTCCCACAGTGGTCTGGGCTGGTCTTGGCCAATGCCAGGAGCAGGAACACGATCTAGCACATGGGTGGCAGGGACTGAATTATTTGGGCCTTCAATTGCTGCCCCTTGGGGTCACGCTAGCAACCAGGGCCAGGACATGAACCCAGACATTCTGCTAAGAGATACAAATATGCAAATTGGCATCTTAACCAACAGCATAACTACATGGTCCAAAATAAACCTGTTTAACTGCCTCAATGTAAAAAACTGCCTGGTATGATTGGTTTATGCTGTGTGTATCTGTTGAAATACTATACTATATCCCAAAAGATGTATATGTGTTTTGTGTTAATACGAAATTTAAAAAATGAATTTTAAAAATAAAAACAGTTACAAACTAGAATAAAACTAAACATGTAAACAAAGCATAGTGCCTCAGAATTCAAGTCTTTTAAAAAATCGATGAGCTTTGTACATACAATGAAGAAAGATGAGTATGCTGAACTGTTAAAAGAATTAATATTCTAAAAGAAGAAAGAGTATTTGAGACTTTTGTAGAAGCAGGGTTTGTGTCAGCTTAAATGAGGTAATGAGGTACAAAACCTTCTCGACACTGGACTTTTGTGTTAATATGATGGGCTTTCAAAAAGTTCACTGAAGCCTATGAGTTTTAGCATATTTAGCATTGGAGGTTAGAAATCTACAACCCATATCAGAGTGCCTGAGTTAAGAATGCAACAAAGGGACCAGCGCCATGGCTCACTTGGTTAATCCTCTGCCTGTGGCGCCGGCATCCCATATGGACACCGGATTCTTTCCCGGTTGCTCCTCTTCCAGTCCAGCTCTCTTCCGTGGCCCGGGAAGGTAGTGGAGGATGGTCCAAGTGTTTGGGCCCTGCACCTGCCTTGGAGGCCAGGAGGAAGCACCTGGCTCCTGGCTTTGGATCGGTGCACCACAGCCGTAGCAGCCGGTTGGGGGGTGAACCAATGGAAGGAAGGCCTTTCTCTCTGTCTCTCTCTCTCTCTCACTGTCTAATTCTATCTGTCAAATTAAAAAAAAAGAATGCAGCAAAGTATATAGTACTTTGTAATTTATAAATGTGATTCAATTCACACAATATTTTCTCTCTGATTAAACTCTTGTTTTCTAGTATAATTTACATTCTAGTTTCACAGCTCTTTCCTTGTCATGTTTATGTAAATAAAACAGTGATTTGATTTTATTAGTAATTTTTCTAAAATTATCAGTTAGTACATGACTATGGAATTGCTATTTTTTCTCACAATCCAATATAATGATTCCAGTATATTCTGAGTTTTGTGTTAAAAAGAAAATTGAATTTAAAAATGAATGTTGCTTGTATTCCTTTACTTTATATAAAAGATTCTAAAAGCAAATGTATTATAACTTCTATAGTATCTTGTGTGCATTTACCCATAGTGCATATATAAATTGAACAAAACATTTGAAAAGTATAACAAATTTCAAATAGGATGTATATATAGCAAACCTATATTGGCATGCAGATTTCATTTCAAAGGCATGTTAAAAATATACAGACCCATTCTTTCTCATGCTGAATGCTTATAGCCCTAAATATATCTATTTTTTTTCTTTTGTATAAAAATACTCTTTATTGATTTTGTTAACATATATCTTTTTTTAACTTTTATTTAATGAATATAAATTTCCAAAGTACAGCTTATGGATTACAATGGCTTCCCCCCCATAATTTCCCTCCCACCCACAACCCTCCCCTTTCCCACTCCCTCTCCCCTTCCATTCACATCAAGATTCATTTTCAATTCTCTTCATATACAGAAGATCAGTTCAGCATATATTAAGTAAAGATTTCAACAGTTTGCACCCACATAGAAACACAAAGTGAAAAATACTGTTTGAGTACTAGTGATAGCATTAAATCACAATGTACAGCACATTAAGGACAGAGATCCTACATGAGGAGTAAGTGCACTGTGACTCCTGTTGTTGACTTCACAAATTGACATTCTTGTTTATGGCATCAGTAATCACCCTAGGCTCTTGTCATGAGTTTCCAAGGCTATGGAAGCCTTTTGAGTTCAACAACTCTGATCATATTTAGACAAGGTCATAGTCAAAGTGGAAGTTCTCTCCTCCCTTCAGAGAAAGGCACCTCCTTCTTTGATGACCTGTTCTTTTCACTGGGATCTCCCTCGTGGAGATGTTTCATTTAGGTTTTGTTTTTTGTTTTTTGTTTTTGCCAGAGTGTTTTGGCTTTCCATGCCTGTAATACTCTCATGGGCTTTTCAGCCAGATCCACGTGCCTTAAGGGCTGATTCTGAGGCCAGAGTGCTGTTTAGGACATCTGCCATTCTGTGGGTCTGCTGTGTATCTCACTTCCCATGTTGGATCGTTCTCTCCCTTTTTTATTCTATCAGCTAGTATTAGCAGACACTAGTCTTGTTTATGTGCTCCCTTTGGCTCTTAGTTCTATCATTTTGATCAATTGTGAACAGAAATTGATCACTGGGACTAGTGAGATGGCATTGGTACATGCCACCTTGATGGGATTGAATTGGAATCCCCTGATATGTTTCTAACTCTACTGTTTGAGGTAAGTCAGCTTGAGCATGTCCCAAATTGCACATCTTCCCTCTCTTATTCCCACTCTTATATTTAACAGCGATCACTTTTCAGTTAAATTTCAACACTTGAGAATAACTGTGTATTGATTACAAACCAAAAGTATTAAGTAGAACAAATAAACAAAAAAATACTAAGAGGGAAACGTATTAAGTTGTTCATCAACAGTCAGAGCAAGGGCTGATCAAGTCACTGTTTCTCATAGTGTTCATTTCACTTTAACAGGTTTCCTTTTTGGTTAAATATATCTATTAATACTTCAGTATTTTAAAATTTATATACTCTTAGACAACCAATAACACAACTGAGAGATTCTGGAGTAATAGTAAAAATTTCAGGTTAGCGAAAGATGGGGTAAGAGTAATTTCTTGCCATTTATGTTCACTCTTAACATTCTAAAGACTGAACATTGTAATTGCTAAAAGATACAGCAAGTTTTTCTTATAGGAATTAGTAAAGTAACCTAATGGGTATAACATCATCCACTCAAAATATAACTAAAACTATTTTGATATGAAATGTGAAATGCTATGATATAAAAGGGTGTTGATAGCCTACTTAATCTTTGGTAGAGGATTTTTTTGTGAGCAGACCAGAAAAAATGGCCCTTCTCTTCACATTTTGAGGGAAATTATTTTACTACTCTTTCATGTGATAGCACATAATCAAAACTAATGTATAATTGAAAGCAACTCTCTTCCCTCACCAGTGAGAATCAGGTTGATTAAATGAATAAGACTTTGAAGTAAAACATGAAAACTCCTAGTAAAACTTGCAGTGTTTTAATTTTCTATTCAGAATTTCAAAACCTCTAATAGTGGATTCCATGCTATTTAAAACTTGTCAGCACTGCGGTTATTCTGATGAAATTACAATAAATGTCAGTGAAGCAGGATTTTAATAAGTGAAATGGTTTCTGAGTTAAGCATATTTTCATCCTCTCCAAAATTCACCACCTGCTCAAGCACCACATTACTCTGCCTCAGAATAGAGAATAGTCATAATTCTCCAAAAGTAATCATTAAGCTAGTTGAGTTCCAGAGTTGTTCAAAGCATCAGGTTACCATTTATCTAAGATCAACAAAAGATCATCCAGTCAAGATAGCTTATTTGTGCTTTGGAAGGATCATATTTGTGATGGATCATTGAATTCTGTTATTGGGGTATTAGATAATTCTCCCCAATAATTTCTAATTTAATCTCTTCACTGAATCTATAATAGGGAAACCTTTGTCATACCCAGAGAAGATAAGTAATTTAAATAAGAACTCCCTTGTCTAAATTCATCAGCCCTGGGGCAGGCATTTGATAAAACAGTTTGCTACTTGGAATGCCACATACTATATAGCAGAGTGCCTGGGTTCCAATGAGCTCCACTCCTGATCCCAGCTTCCTGCTAATACAGATCCTAGGAGACAAAGATGACAGCTCAAGTGTTTCAGTCCCTGCTACCCAAGTGGGAGACCTGAACTTAGTTCCTGGCCTGGCCCAGCTTTGGCTGTTGAGGGTATTTAGTGTATGAAACTGTGGCTGAGAGTTCCCTCTGTGATTCTGTTTCTTTCTCTCCTCCCCTTCTACCTTTCAAATAAAAGTAAATATGTAAATAAATAAAATTAACTGCATTATCCCTTTGAATAAATATTTTAATGAAGAACAATTAATCTGTTCCTGGAAAGTATATAGAATATTCAGTAGACCAATCATAGTGGGTTGGCAGTCTCATTTCTGTTTTGCATTACTTGACTGCTAATGTTTAAAATTAAGGACTTTTTTACTTGTTACTTATTTCTGTATAGCAAATCAACCCACAGCCAGCAACTCAACAAACACATATTTGATAAATGTCTGAGGGTCGGGTTTTCAGTAGTCAGTTATGCAGGTGCTTCTCACTCAAGACTTCTCAGAAGTGGTGATCTAGATGCCAGCTGAGACTGCAGCAAACTGAGGGCGGGGCTGGGCTGGGCTGGAAATCCTCTTCCAGGAGGGTTTTCACAATGGCTCTTCATATTCCTCCCCGGCTCCTGTGGAATAATGAAGTCCCCGTGTCACATTGGACTCTCCATAAACTGCTGGTACATCCTCTTGATAGCCCCAGAGTCAGTGATTTCTTACAGAACAAAGCTGTCACAATGCCTTCAGTTAACTTGATTCAGAGTCATACATTACCATTTTGCAAAAAATGATTCCGTTACACAGATCAACCTTATTTATTATGGGATAGGATTGTACAGGATCCTGAATATTAGGAGAAAAGACTCATCAGGTCCATAATTATAGTCAATATTTAGCTTTAAATTATCACAAAATGTTGGAAAGAATGCTAAACTATCACTGTTTATCAGCACACTCATTTTCAGAAGCTACCTCATTCGAAAGCTGCTAAAATTGGCTTTTTACTATTTTCAAAAATACCCTTTCAGCTCCATTTGCTGTAACAAAAAAAAAAAAAAGGTTCATCAGGTAAAGGGAGTTATTTCATGTGTTTTACTCAACTTCCCTTTTATGATGAATGTCTTTATTCTCATTTTGTCCAGTGCCCTATTCTTCTGACTTTGGAGGCATTTCCATCTTCCCAAATCCCACTCACATGTTACTTATTCACTGGGAGAGCATTAATTCTAATTGTTCAAAACACCAATTTCGAAACATAAAGTACTTTTTCATAAGTAGCAAATGCAAAGTGTTTTCTTCAAGAATATAATCTTCTTGAATGAACAATACCTTAAACTCTTTTTAAGGTTCCTTATTAAATCAGTTGGGATAATCCTGAATACAATGAGTACAAAACTACTGTTTTTATGCCAATGAACTATATGTGCAAAGGAAATTGTCAGTAGCATCTCACACAATGCTTTGTGCTGCAAATTATTACAGTTTACCTGACTACTGCTGGTCTCTCGCGATACTATTTTATCCTGTATTTTCTGGCATTAACTCATGATAATTTTCCTGAAAAACATCATTTTCTGTTGATCACAGCACTTTGGAAAACTGAAGTTCTGGAATGTATTTAAAATGATTGTCCAGTCATTTTTACATTCTTGTTAAAAAGATTTTTCTTTCTCTCTCTCTCAATTTGAAATATTATTTTCCAAAAATCTTCATCCTGGGAATTTTGTCATAACTCAATTAGAACTGACAGCACATTACAAATTCTACTTTTACTTTAACAAATTACTGTACCAAACTTCCTTCAGGCTGCACTTTGATTATTAATTAGCACACATATCATGTAGCTAGAGGAAGATGGGCATTTTATGGTAAAGGCTTTTCTCTCAATTAAGTGTAACAGCTTATTCATTTCCAATGACTTTGAGGTTAACTTTTAAAACTCGTTTTCAACTCTGTTTTTCTTAGTGGTAGGATATAAACTTCTGTGATTTCCACTGATTGGTGGGTGAATATTCAGTCTCAACTCCAGTAACAGTGTATGATTCTGGAATGGTGGCTTCCCTTTTTTGGTTATTGTGTGATCATCAGTAAACTCAGCGTTTAGATGCCAAGCACATTAAAGTCTACAATGCCCTTTAATCAGTAGTTTTTTGAATTATGAAAAAAAGTCAGACAAGTCCTCCTGGCTATCTGTTGGAGGAGATAGATTACATGTATTGAATAAATCTACAGTAAAACTTCAGAAAGAGGTTATTCACCAGTAACGGGTACATTTCTCTAAACTAGGTTGAACTTCAAAGGATGCTTACATGTGATTTTCCTTCTAGAATTACACGGATTTAATCTGAGCCTCATTCACCCTATAATGTTCTCCTCATTTGCCTGACTTTACCCTTCCTATGATGATTCAAGAAGACAGCTGAATTCTGACTCCTGTCTGAACAATTGGTCACAGTTGCCTCCACCTTTGAGCCTGGAAAGCAACTACTATAAATGCTAACCACCCCAATGGCCTTTTGAAGAATGAACAAAAGAAAAAACATATGGTTATATGATCAGCCAGGAATATTTCATATAAAACCAGGGTTGATATTTTCTAGTGGCTATTTAAGTTTAAATTCTCAATGGACTCCCAGTCCATACTGGATTCTGACATTAGCATCCTCCTAGACGCAAATTCATACAGCAACTCTAATCTTGTCCTTATAGGACAAAGTTCTTGGGTTTCATTTCTTTTATCTTTATATCTCAGTTTTGCATCAGGCAACCTACTGCTCTACTGGTGTTGCCGTTCATCCTTACATGTTTAGAGATATGAAGATTTCAGGAGAGATATAATGAGATCTTTGTCCCTGCCCTAGAGGAAGGCAGAATCATCATTGCTATTTCTCAGCAATCACGGAGCACGGGATTACGTTTTTAATGCAGAGAAAAAAGTAAGTTACGTCTTTTTTGGGAAACTGATACATATTTTAAATCATACGTGAGATGTTTACATGCATAAGGATGCATATAAAGTATCACTCCATGCCTCGTTACAAATTCCGGATGAAACTGTGGACACATTACAGTATATCTGCCAACAAGGATAACTTGAAAGAGCAGATAAAAGCAAGAGCTTTATTTTCCCTCCTGTATATAGATACATCACACTCTTCTGGAAACAAATGCATATTTATAGATAGAAACAAAAATAATAATGACAAAGAAATATACAGCTGTGTGTTTTAATGTATAAAAATTGTGTCTGATGGACTCCCCTAGAACTGGAAATTTGATCTTTTGAATAAATCTTTTTTTAAAATGGGAACATGTTAACTCATGTACCTGTGAGAACAAATTATCCTGTAGCCTAGCTCTGCTGCTGTTAGTTTATCCTGCATGCCTTTGTTACGAATTTATTGACAGACAGAAACCTGGTACTTTTGCTATCATGGATTACAGATCACTTTGCTTCAGGGGGCTGCTCACTGATGCCATTTTCAATTTTCAGTTTAGACGTGGACTTAATGCACCACTTGAAATACAGCAGATTTTCATCTCTAAGTTTTATCTCCAGTATAACAATATCTAAAACCATGTTTTTGGCTTCCAGGTATCATAAGAAAACCACACTTTCTGGTTTATTTCAACATTTCAAACAACATATATACGATATTCTAATCATATCTCTCAGTAGTCATACTAACACAATTCTGTATTTTTATAAATGAACCATTTTAATTTAAATAAACAAATTTAATTATGAAACGTTTTAATGTCTATGTTTCATCATTGTAAGGATTTAAGTTTTAATAAGTGGTCATAATAAAATTTTAAAAAATGATCTAATAATAGAGTTGAAGAGCAATGAAACAAAATCATAAAATAAATTATGAGGTATTATAAATTATTTATTGATTATACAAGAGAATAATTGGGCAGGCTGATAAGCATATAATGTTATTTTTTCATGCACAGGTTTTAAAAGGACACTTCATAGATTGTCCAGCTGATTCTTGTCATTGTAATAGTTCAAATAAATCAAGATTCATAAATCTTTTTAATTGCCTGAACTTTCTGAGACTAGGAAAGCAGATGAAATACATTTGCATTGATTTATGAGTAGGCATGGAGTGTATGTATTTTCTTATCTTGCTTTTTTGAAGGGTTTCTTCTAAGAAGTGATGACATTTAAAGGGATGAGAAAGCTATGTGGACTCACAATTCATGCTTACAACCATGCTAGTCACTTTGATAGTGGCCAAAAAGGGCTTCATGAATTAACAACTGTTTACAACCAAAACCTAATCTAGTACCTGATCTGTTTGTTCATATTATGCTATTTTGAATTTTTTAGTGTTTTGTTATAATTAAATATGAAGTGCAAAGATAAGTCTACATTTAGTGAATTATGAAAAAAAGGCTTATACCACGTACACATAACACTTACCAAAGTGTAGAATTTCTGTTATCCCCTTACATCCTCTAGTTAGTCTTCTCCATCTCCTACTCCAGTTGTTTCATCTGTCATAACAGATTTGTCTTACCTACTTTGAAGTTTCACATACAGGGAATCAGAGTCTTTATTCTTTTGTTTTCCACTTCTGTCTCTAACCAAAATAGTGTCAGCATCTATATTTTTGTATGTACTGACAGTTTGTTTCCTTATAGAATGATATTGTTCTTTATGAATGCGCTATATTTGTATCCATTCTCCTGGTAGATACTGAAAGCTGGAAAGTCTCAGGCTTTGCTTATTACAAGGATGCTACTATGAAAATTCTTAGCTAAGGCAATTTGTACTCATGTTTATTGCTCTTAGATAAAAAAAAAGAAGCAAAATTCATGGAGCATAGTTTTAGGAAAGTATCAAACTATTTTTGGAAGTCTATGTATGATCCCATTAGCAGTTTTTGAGAATTTCAGTTGCTCTACAAAGTTATCATTTAATGTTTTCAGTTTTTTAAAATTACCAATTTATGTGTGTGGTGTTATTTCATTGTCATTTTAACTTTTCATTTCTGGTAAATAATCATATTGATTAACTTTTTCATGTCTTTATTAGACATTTGAGCATTTTCTTCTATGTAGTGTTTGTCACGAATTTCTAAAATAGGGTTTCCTCAATATAATGCCATTACCAAAAAAAGAGAAGAGGACTAGAAACAGAAAAATTAAAAAAAATAATTTTGTGCTGTACTGTCATATCCATATTTTTCTCCCACATTTGTGAACATAAATTGTCCTCCTAGATTACCTATTCAATGAACAAAAAATGTCATCTTTGTAATTAATTCATCTTTTAAAATTTGTGTGTTTATTCCCTTGTGTCATTGAATGGTAAAGATGATCTAGAATTCAATAAGTTAATGGTTAAATATATATAATTATTTGACTATAATTTTCTTTCTGTAGTATTTCTGTAATGATATTTCGCACACTGAGAATTTAACCTACAAGTTTATTTAATTTCACTGTAATTTTAACTTTAATGTTTCAGCATGATTAAATATCTAAATTAAACTCTGAGTATATTCAACATAAGGTTTATATGCAAAATTTTTAACTATATTTGTTATGTAATATTTAATGTTGCACAAAAACAATGACTAATGCATAACATTTACTATTAATCATTCTTGAAAGCTTCCATTTAAGATCTTAATCATTTGTAGTTTCTAAAATGTTTCGTTGTAGTACCTTATAAGATTAAGTGAAGAGAATAGTCATGAAATGCTTCCATTATATAGCTGAGATTTCTGTTCCATGCAAATCATGGTTCAAGCCACATTTGTAGGAATGTAGAAACAGTTGTTGGAAGAATTCAATGCCAAGAAACAAATATAAAAGGAGCAATTTATGGAGACTAATTTTCTGTGTCCAGTTATCTCAAGTCCAACTATAAATGACAGAGATTTTTAATACTATGTATTAAAATGTGTAAGAGCCAATTCCATGCCATCTACAATAGTCAGAGTTTAAATTAGAGATTGAAAGCCAGAAGTTTAAAAGAATGGAGAGAATTACAATCCAAACAGATTGTAATAGAGCTTGGTTTGGGAAAGCAGTAGTAGATGGCCCAAGTCCTTGGGCCTCTGCACTTAATTGGGAGACCCAGAAGAAGCGCCTCACTCTTGGCTTCAGATTAGCTCTGCTCCAGCCATTTTGGCCACTTGGGGAGTGAACCAGCAGATGGAAGACCTCTCTCTCTATCTCTGCCTCTCTGTAACTCTGCTTTTCAAATAAATAAGTTAAATCGATAAACTGTACTTTGGAAATTTATATTTACTAAATAAAAGTTTAAAAAATGATCAAATCTCAAAATGTAAATTTCACTCATATACACTATACTTTTAAAACTCTATTAATTACCAAATATCAACAAAAACATGATATTTGTCTTTTTAGGACTTTCTTATTTCACCAAGTGTAATGCTTTCCAGGTGCATCCATTTTGTTGCAAAAGACAGGATTTAATTCACATGGCTAAGTAGCATTCCATAGTGTATATATATACTACATTTTCTTTTTTTTTAAGATTTATTTTATTTATTTGAAAGACAGAATTACAGAGAGAGGTAGAGACACAGAGAGAGGTCTTCCAGCAGATGCTGGTTCACTGCCCAGATGGCCACAATGGTCAGAGCTGTGCCGATTCAAAGCCAGGAGCCAGGAGATTCTTCCTGTTCTCCCACATGGGTGAAGGGGCCCAAGGACTTGGGCCATCTTCTACTGCTTTCCCAGGCCATAGTAGAGAGCTGGATCAGAAGAGGAGCAGCCAGGATTAGAACTGGAGTCCATATGGTATGCCAGCACTTCAGGCCAGGGCTTTAACCTGCTGTGCCACAGTGCTGGCCCTATATACTACATTTTCTTTATACATTCATTAGTGATGGGCGTCTGGGTTGATTCCAAATCTTAACTATTGTGAATTGAGCTGCAATAAACATGGGACATAGATAACACTTTCATAGCCGATTTCATTTCCTTTGGCTAAATTCCCAAAAATGGGATGGCTGGGTCATACGGTAGATCTATTTTTCAGATTTCTGTGGAATCTCCATACTGTCTTACATAATGGCTGAACTAGTTTGCATTCTTACCAGTGGTGGAGTAGGGTATTTTCTCCCCCATGTTCTTACCATCATTTTTTGTTTGTTGATTTCTATATCAGAGCCATTCTAACTGTGGTGAGGTGAAACCTCATTGTGGTTTTCATTTGCATTTCTCTGATGACCAGTGATCCTGAACATTTTTTCATGTGTCTGTTGGCCATTTGATTTCATCTTTTGAAAAATCCTTGTTCAAATCTTTTGCCCATTTCTCAACTTGGTTATTTTCTGAAGTTGTTGAGTTTATTCAGTACTTTATAGATTCCAGATACTAATCTTTTTCAATTGAATTGTTTGCAAATACCTTTCTCATTCCTTTAATGCATCTTCACCCTTTGTTGATTGTTTCTTTTGCAGTGAAGAAGTTTCTCAGCTAGGTGTAATTCCACTTGATTATTTTTTCTTTTATTGCCTGCGCTTCAGAGAGATTTCCCAAGAAGCCTTTGCATATGCCAATGTCTTACAGAGTTTCCTCCAATGTTCTCCTCTAGTAATTTTGATGGTTTCATGTTAAATATTTATATCCTTGATCCATTTGAGTTGATTTTTGTATAAGGTATGTGGGTAGGAATCTTGTTTCATATTTCTGTACATGGAGATCCAATATCCCCAGAACCATTTGTTAAAGAGGCTGTCTTTTCTTCAGGGATTAATTTTAGCTCCTTTTTCAAAGATTAGTTGGTTGTAGAGATTCTGTTCTATTTCATTGGTCAACATATCTATTTTTCACAAGTACTAGGCTGTTTTTATAATTGCTCTGTAGTATGTCTTAAAATCTGATATTGTTTTGCCTCAGGCTTTTTAAAAAGATTTATTTATTTGTGTATTTGAGAGGTAGATTACAGGCCAAGAGAGGGAGAGACAAAGAGAAAGGTCTTCTATCCACAGGTTTACTCTACAAATGGCTGCAACAACTGATGCTAGGCTGATCCAAAGCCAGGAGCCAGGAACTTCTTCCAGGGCTCCCATGAAGGAGCGGGGGCCCAAGCAATTGGCCATCTTCACTGCTTTCCTAGGCCATAGAAAAGAGCTGGACTGTAAAAGGAACAGTCAGAACACAAACAAGTACCCATATGGATTGCTGGCACCACAGGTAGAGGCTTAACCTTCTACAACACAGAGCCAGTTGCCTGGTGGCCTGGTTTTGTGTTTGTTGTTCAGTGTTTCTTATCTATTTGGAGTCTCTTGAGTTTACATATGAATTTTAGCATTTTTTTCTAGATCTGAGAAGAAAGTCTTTGGTTTTTATTGGAATCACATTGAATATGTGAATTGCTTTTGGTAGTTTAGACATTTAGATGACATTAATTCTTCTACTCATAAACATGGAAGACTTTTCCATGTTTTTGTGTGTCATCTTTGATTTCTTTCTTTAATGTTTTATTATTTTCATCCAAGAGATTTTTCACCTCCTAGGTTAAATTTATTCCAAAATACTGAAAATTTTTGCAGCTATTTTATGGGAGACTGATCTTAGAAGTTCTTTTTCAGCCATGGTATTGCTGTGTATGTAAAGGATATTGATTTTTGGGTGTTAATTTATGTCCTGCTACTTTACCAAACTCCCTTATGAATTCCAAAAGTTTCATAGTAGAGCCTTCTGATTCCCCTATGTATATAATCATGTCATCTGCAAACAGGGATAATTTGACATCCTTCTTTCCAATTTGTGTCCCTTTGCTTTCTTCTTCTTGCATAATCTCTCTAAAACTTTCAGAACCATATTAAATAGCAGTGATGGAAGTGGGTATCATTGTCTGGCTTTGGATCTTAGTGGAAATGCTTCCAACTTTTCCCCATTCAATAAGATGCTTTCTGCGGTGTTTCTCCTACACTGCCATGGTTGTGTTGAGGAATGTTCCTTCTATATTTAATTTGCTTAAGGTTTTATCATGAAAGGATAGTGTATTTTTCAAATGTATTATCTTCATCTATTGAGATAATTGTGTGGTTTTGATTATTCACTTGACTCTTTAGTGTTAATGTGATGTATCACATTGATTGATTTGTATAGGTTGTACTATCCCTTCCTAACAGATATATCCCATTTACTCTGGGTGTATGATCTTTCTGATGTGTTGCTGGATTCTACCAGCTAGTATTTTGTTGAGGAATTTTGCATTTATGTTTGTCAGTCATATTGGTCTATAATTCTCTTTTTTTTTTTTTTAGTTTCATAGCAATTGGCAGACTTTAATATTCAAGAATTAAATCCATCATACACATTAGAAATACAGGAAATTTCATGCAGACATGAAGCTTCCAATTCAGCCTTTGTGGCAACTTTTTGAATTAGTTACATATAAATACAGTACACTTTACAGTTCCCAAACTTCATAATTTTTATCCTGTGATTTGTAGGACTTCTCTTTATGTTGTGTATGTATATATATATATGTATATATATATATATACCATCTTGTCCACTTGATTAGCATATTTAAATATGCATCATTTCAGAATAAAGAAAATGTTTTAAAAAAGCAAGCACAATAACCTATCTCCTCCCACTTTATGAAAATTGAAGCTTTTGTGTGTAAAGTTAATTAAGGGAAAAAAACTTTTAAGGCTCACACACTTTAGTAGCTAGGATTAAACATAAGAAATGAAAATTTAAATAAATCCTCCAGTGACACTTCTAATATTGACTGATTCTACCTTTTCAAGTTTAGAATATATAAACTGAAAAAGCTGTAAGAAAAAGAGATGCAAATTTATGTAGAATATTTTAAAAATATTCATGTGAGAAATTAAAAGCAAATCAATGATTTCAGAATTAACTAAAATATTATATAATTTAGAAGTGTAAGTAACATTGTTAAAAAAAATCACCTGAGAGCAAAACAATTTTAATTAATAAAACCAACCCACCAGTGCCAACTTGTTTTTCCTATGTGAGAAAAACAAAGATCATCTGTTTTGATACAGTTGTAAAAAACAAATAGTAGCCAATGAATAAAAAGCACTTCTAAATCACTCAAAAACAGCGTGCAATCCTTTAGATTCAATGGATGTTTTTTAAAACTTTGTTTCTTTTATGATTTAAGAGAAAAAGATTTTCCCTTAATTTCAAGTTCATTCATACAGGTAATGAGAATTCACACCGAACGAACATCTGCCACATACTGAGGGACACATAAATGAGAAATAGATTTTAAAATTCCCAGTTCGACAAGTCATATGGAACCCTGTTGTGCATGGTAGGAGTGAGGATCATAAGACTTCCCTCACTGTATGCAGACACAGGTCCCCACCCCCACTAGTAAGATGCCACCTCCAATAGTAACTCCCTATCCTAAGTGACAACAAAGCTCTAAAGATTTACAAGTAAGTGTTCTTATTAAAACATGACAATTATGCTACAAGCACATTATTAAGTCCATCTAATCCAAATTGCCACAGAGGTCCTTTAAAGCAATCACAATAATCTGTGAAAATATTCAAGAAAAATTATTCCTTTCCTCCAAGAAAAGGTTAAAACATGAGTCATCTCTACTTTTCAAGCTACTGGAAACGGAATAATGAACATTTAAAAATAATAATAAAAAGGAAAACTCCCTCCAATAAAGATCTGCTAGAGGTAGAAATTTAAAGCAGCATACACTGTTTAAGCTCCATCAATCAGGGAACAAAATGGTGTTAATCTAAAATTACCTTAATGTCTGCTGCTTACAATATTGAAGACACAGACCATGGATTGTAATTTATCCCTGAATTTCATATTCAAAATTTCCTTACATTAATACCATTATGATAGTTTTTACTAGTATATAATTGTTTTAACAAAAAAAGTGCTTGTTTTCATAATCCAGATAATCTAAAAACATTATTGTAAACATCACACTGACAAACTCTGTATTCATTTAGTTTGAAACTATATATTTCAAATGGGCAGATTTTATTCTTATTTTCTCAGCTTCCTAACACTACCTTTAAAAAAGCTTCTGTGCCTCATTTATAATATTGAGCTCTCGTACATTTCAAAGTGATCCATGATGAGTATGTGTTCATCAAGTGTTCAGTTTAGTGTGGCTAAAGACTTAATTTCTCAGTTACCTGAATGCAGTTTACTGACTTGTGATGCTATTAAATTTAGCATCTCATGAAAATGAAATTTTTATGCTTCTCTAAGTTCAACTAAGCTAGCAAAAATAATGTGAATGATAAAAGAATCATATCTTTTATGTATAGATTGTTTAGGTCCAAATGAATAGAAGTCCCAATAACAGATGCAGAATGTGACAGAAAGATCTTTAAGACTCTGCCAAAATAACTCCAATGCAAACACACACACACACACACACACACCACACCAAAAAAAAAAAAAAAAAAAAGAGAGAGAGAGAGATAGTGAGAGTGAGAGAGATATTATTATGTAGACTTCAATACGATTAGTCAACAAGATGGCAGACTTGCAATGGATATAGCTTCAAGAAGACACTGGAGATTAGAATTTTTCCACTCAAAGACCTGAACTTCAAGGAAAGTATACTTGAAGACATTTCCTCCATATTACTTATGTAGTACAAATCTGTATGGCATAGTATATTTCTGAAAAAGCAATAGACATATTAAGAAAATAGACACTATTTCTAGGTCTAGGAATAAGAAGGCACCACTGATTTGAGGTTTTGTCCTGTCGTCATTGATAGTTGATTTTGAGTTGTTTATTTCAGCCTTTTCTTATTAGACTTTTTTCTGAGTAATGTAACTTAAGACCATTATTGCGGCTTACGGACCACAAACAAGACACATTCATAGTAGTATTTCATCATAGATAGATCATTCACAGTATACGTTGACAAGAAAGATTCTTTTTCCACCTCTACTTAGAATCCCTATTGCAGAACGACGTTCTTTATACCCTCATAGCTCAATTCTATGGAAAGTTCATTTGCCAAATTTTCAAAGTGGTACAAAAGAGGCCCTAGATTTATCCAAATTCCACCTGGTTTGAATATTTTCCATATTGTATCAATATAATCAATTACATTGTGAGCTGTATCTATGAAGAAACAGGTAGCAGTACAGTCCCAGGTATTGCATTCTGAATAAATCTCCTGCAGTCATAGAAAAGTTAGAACCAGGAGGAAGACTGTGGGGGTCAACATCAGGGAAAAAGATGGGTTGAATCTGATCAGCTGATCTCTGGTTATTGCTAAACTGATGGATCCAGGGATAAAGTTTGTATTTATTAATTTCAGAGCATCTGTTGAGTACAAAGTTGGAAGAAAAGAGCATTAAAAAACTCCATTCATTTCCTTGACAAGCATAACCTAGCGTAGCTATTTCCCAGGCTAGTCTTCCTAGTCCAGCACCAGGTACCAGAATAGTTACTTTAGAAGGATCCCATCTCTCTTTGGGAAAATTTTTTAAAATTTCTTTAACGATTGGCTGGTAGCAGGCATCCCTTTCTGCTTTCCCAGTTTCACTCCAGTCTCTCACAAACTGTTTCAATGTGGATTTTAACTTATCCATGTCAAACGTAGATGCTGGCATAATCTTTTCATTCCCATCTTCTCCATATTCTTTATTTTCAAGCATACGTACGCAATCATTCACAATGGTCAGTAGTATTTCTTGATTATGATCAATGCATTTTCGGATCTTGTCCAAATGTGGAACAAATTGAGGCAGTAGTTTCTGTTGATTAGGTGGAAGAGATCGAAACTGTCTTCCTGTTCGGTGTACTCGCTCATGCATACTGGTGCCGTATTAATAATCTTCCAGAAGTGCTCGCGCTTGAGCCTCTCCTCCTCCGTGCTGCGCGCGGTGGTCGACGAAACCTCCGCAGCCGAGCCCAAACACCCGGAGGAGAACTGCACTTCCACCTCCTCGCTGCCACCGTGGCCGCCGCCGCTTCCCCCGCAGCCTTCGGGCAGCTGCAAGGCAGGAGGCGGGGGGTGGGGGAGTGGGGGGGTGGGGGGGTGGGGTGGGGGGCTCGGTGGTTGCATGGACGCCGCGGCCCTGGGCCTGCCCGCTTGCGTCTCAAGGCGAGTGAAAGCGTGGTGGCGGCTGCTTGGCCTTCCTCTAGAGGGCGCCTGACGCGGACATGCCCCCAGCTCGCGGTGGGCTCCGCCCCCGCCATCCACACCGGGCTCCGCCAGGTCTTCAGGGCTCCGGGAACAAAGGAGCGTTCCCAGGCGAGGGTACGACAGCGGGCCGCGGCTGCCAGCGCTCATTTCGGTCTATAATTCTCTTTTTCCTGGAATCTTTTCCAGTTTTGGAATTAAGGTGATGCTGCCTTCATAAAGAGTATGGCCAATAGCATTGATTACCTCTGGCCTTTTGGCTAAGATCAAGTGCATAGTGTTGATTAGCTCTGTTGCTTCTTGATTTTCTTTCTAGGTGATCTATTGATGAAAGTGAGTATTGAAGTACACCATTACTATTTTTTTTTTTTTTGACAGGCAGAGTGGACAGTGAGAGAGAGAGACAGAGGAAGGTCTTCCTTTTCCATTGGTTCACCCTCCAATGGCTGCTGCGGCCGGCTGCTTCGGTCAGTGCACCGCGCTGATCCGATGGCAGGAGCCAGGTGCTTCTCCTGGTCTCCCATGGGGTGCAGGGCCCAAGCACTTGGGCCATCCTCCACTACACTCCCAGGCCACAGCAGAGAGCTGGACAGGAAGAGGAGCAACCGGGACAGAATCTGGCGCCCCGACCAGGACTAAAACCGGGGGTGCTGGCACCACAGGCAGAGGATTAGCCTATTGAGCTGCAGGACCGGTCCCACCATTACTATTGTATTGGAGTCTATGTCTCCCTTTAGATCCTTTAATATTTGTTTTAAATAACCAGGCACCCTGGCGTTGGATGCATGTAAAATTATTATAGTTACATCTTCCTGATGAATTGATCTCTTAATCATTATGTAATGCTCTTCTTTGTCTCTTTTAAAAGTTTTTGTTTTAAAGTCTATTTTGTCTGGTACTTGGATGGCTATCCCTACTTGTTTTTGCTTTCTATTAGCATGGAATATATTTTTTAATCCTTTCTTTTTCAGTCTGCATGTCACTTTGTTGATGAGATATGTTTCTTATAGGCAGCAAATACATGTATCCTTTTTTTTTTTTTTTTTTTTTTTTTTTTTTTTTTTTTGACAGGCAGAGTGGATAGTGAGAGAGAGAGAGAGAGAGAAAGGTCTTCCTTTTGCCGTTGGTTCACCCTCCAATGGCCGCCGCAGCTGGCTGCTTCGGTCGACGCACCGCGCTGATCCTATGGCAGGAGCCAGGTGCTTCTCCTGGTCTCCCATGGGGTGCAGGGCCCAAGCACTTGGGCCATCCTCCACTGCACTCCCTGGCCACAGCAGAGAGCTGGCCTGGAAGAGGGGCAACCAGGACAGAATCTGGCGCCCCAACCAGGACTAGAACCTGGTGTGCCAGCGCCGCAAGGCGGAGGAATAGCCTAGTGAGCCGCGGCGCTGGCCAATGTATCCTATTTTTCAATCCACTCAGCCAGTCTGTGTCTTCTAATTGGAGAATTTAGGCCATTTACAAGGTTACTATTGATAAGTAAAGACTTGTTCCTGTCATTGCAAAATATAGGCTACTAATATGTTCCAAAAAGCAGTCCTTAATATGAGCATGGAATCTTCTAAAGTGGCCCACTAAGGCAGGCATGGAGCTCTGAGCCTTTAACGCTAGACACGGTGATTACCCAAAGACCCAGCTACACTCTATGCCCTATTGTGTAGTCACAGAATTCCCCCAGTCACAATGTGCAAGGTTCCCATTGTCATGGGTTCCTAGAGGATCCAGTATCATCCCTGTGAGCCTTCCCCATGCAGGGAGAGAGCAGAGATGTTCTCAGAGCTACCTGCCTATTGGTGCTCTGCCTTGGGGGTTTGAACCTTGGAGCCTATGTTCAGTTGAGAAGATGGGAGCAACTCACAATCCTAAGTGGGTACCAGCCCTCTGTCAACCCTCCCAACCACACTCAAAGTCAGTGAGAAATACAGATTTTTCTCTGTGGTAAAATCCCCTGGTCACATGCAAGAAAGCCACAGCAGCCTCTACTTTTTTCAAGATGCCACCTTCTCGCTGCCAGTTGCCGGGTGCCCACACTGGGGGAAAGGGACAAAGAAAGGTGCTTTTCCTTCACCCGCTTAGGTATGTACGCTGGGCCCCTGCTAGGGCTCTAGGCTGGACTCAAAAGTCAGTGTGGTCCACAAGGTTCTCCCTCATTCAGTATCACCAGTGCCACGGCTGCCGGAGTCTGCTCTCGCCTCGCTCTCAGAAGCTGGCAGGTCCTCCAGCTTCTGGCCGCAGGAGTCATGTGTGGCGTCCCTGCTTGTTGCTGCCCATTTGCTCTTTCCATGCAGCTCCACAGAATTCCTCTTCTTTCTGTAAAATTTCTACCTTAAAATTATTTCAACTCCCCCCTGAATTACACCACCTCTGTTTTTCTTCTGCTATCTTCCCCTGGTCAAAATCAGCACATCAGTCATCATGGACTCCCCCATAATTACATTTTTCTACTTGTACTAAGTGTTATTTCAAAACATAGAAGTTTTAGCACTTGAAATTTTCAAAATAAATATTGACAATTTTATTATCCCCTGCAATGTTTTATTAGAGTTAAATAAAGATAAGTATTCCATTATGATGTACAAAGTTTTCTATTATTCTAGATAAACATTTAAAATTTTGTAATTTCTGAATTCACAAAAAATATACATTTGAACACATATAAATTATTTATTCACTACATATTCATTTGTCATGTATATGAAAATTACTTCTTTTTAAATTTATTTATATATTTATATAAAGGGAACAGATTTCATATATTTTATATATACAGTTTTAAGAACTTAATGATACTTGACAGGCTTCCTTCCTTCATTCTTCTACCTTCCTTCCTACTCTTTTCTTATTTTTGTTTTAATTTCTGTGATGACAAACTTTCAATTTACTTTATATCACAAGCTTAATCCTCCACTAAAGAATTCAAGCAGTAATTAGAAAGACCACTGTTAGAAGCATAGGCAAGGGCTATAAATAACAATCAAATTTCAAGATGTTAATTTCACTCATATACATACATTTTTGTACTCCACTGAATTTTATTAAATCTTATTTTAAAGTCTGTATATTCTTGTACAGATGAGATAGGTTCATGAAATGTTGGTATGTAAAAAAAAATTTCATTAGGGATTACATTTAAATTTTGTTTGTTTTTGTTTTTATCATTAAAGATGTATTTATTTATTTGAAAGTCAGTTATACAGAGACAGAGAGGCAGAAAGAGAGACAGAGAGAGAGATCTTCCATCCACTGGTTCACTCCCCAGTTGGCCTCAACAGCCCTAGCTGAGCTGATCCAAAGCCAGGAGCTTCTTCTGGGTCTTCCACATGGGTGCAGGGACCTAAGGACTTGGACCATCTTCTTCTGCTTTCTCGGGCCATAGCAGAGAGCTGGATAAGAAGTGGAGCAGCCAGAACTCTTAACTGGTACCCATATGGGATGCCGGCACTGCAGGTGGCGGCTTTACCTGCTACACCACAGCGCCAGCCCCAACATTTAAATTTTTAATATGTTGGTGTAAAGATAGGTAGAATATCCAACAGCTGAGGACTGTCTCATGCAAATAAAAGGAAGAAATAACAGGAAATTATTAGTAAGATTATCTTTAATATTTCAGTTACTATTTCAATATTCTTTAGAAATTTGGATCCATATTGAAGAAAACATGAAAAATCAGGAAAAAATTGACAAGTGATTCAGCAGTCACTAAATGTATTACTGCCTCAGCTAGAGGTAGGTATAAAGAGAGATCCAGGATGTAACAGTCAAATGATTTTTTTCAATAACCAAATTCTTCTAACAGGGTTATATAAATTTAAATGTTATTCTTTCTATTTGTTTATGAATAAATTGTATGAATATGTGTACATTACCTATTTTGATGATAAAGAAGCAATAAGCCAGAGGTCACCAATACACCATTATTTTTTTTATAATTGACTTGTGAAGTACAAATACAAATTAAAAGTAATATACTTTATTCTCCCTATTGAAAATAAGGGAAGAGAGTCTCCTCTCTCCTTTTTTCTTAGGGCACTTGCTTTAGAAAATCTGTAGTTGTATGTTCCTATTCCTTTCTTTGAAATGTGTGTAAATCCTTTTAAAAACTACATAGACATTTTATCATCTTTATGGTGGTTCCAAACACCTGGGAACCATTTGCTTGAAATAGAAAAATCAAGAAGAGAGCACCTTTGTATCTGTGTTTAACAGTACAGAATCCTAAATTCAGTGAGCACTCTGCTCCCTGTTGCTAACTACTTCCTGTCATAAGTATATGAGAAGTTTGTCTTTCCTCTGGAATAAGACGATGAGGTAAAACAGATGGTCATTCCATTTACCATGTGAATCTAGGATAAAATATGTGTAACAAATAGCACTGTCAAGTCTTCTCACTTGCACACTAATTTTTGTTTTTCTTGGGAACATGTATGTGATGAGTTTTATCTGTCAAGCTGCACAAAAGGATGAGATTTCCTTTTGTATTTTCAGCATCCTGTACTTTGTAATGATCACTACATCCTTGTTTAACACTTATTCAATAATGAAATATTCCATTATTCATATCTTTGTGGAGAGGCTCCCATTTGAGAAAGTATTTTGTTTTGAATTTTTCTTTTCCAACAACTTCCTGTAAGATTTACATTAGTAAATGCACATCTAAGTTTCTTAAATTAATACCCTAATTAAAGCTCCTATGTTTCAAATATATGGCACATTTGATAAACTGTCATGGCATAAATCAGTGATCATTTTATCTTATCATGTTGTATAAATAATGCAAAAGCAAACATCTCTTCCCCTGGCATGAATTGTCAGCCAGATACCATTGTATGTTTCACAAACACCTGAAATGCAACATGTCCAAATGCAAACACAGTTTCCCATAAATCCTAACCTGCTTCTGGTGTCATATAATACAGTCATCCATGGCCCAACTATTCAAGAAACACCATACTTAATCATTTTGTTTCAACCTATTCTCCAATGAGTCATGGAGGAATGTGAATCTGTACCTTCTAAACAGCTGCAAAATTAATCAGATTTTCTCCATTGCTTCAGTCATAATGTTAATCCAACATATCATCATGTCACACTGGGTTATCAGAATAGCTATGTAAGTGATCTTCCTAAATCCATTCTTGCCCTTGTTCATTTTCTGCATTTTGGCCTAATTGGCTTTTCTTCCCCTCAAATAAAGACCTGGTTTTGTCAGCCTCCTATGTAAAACAATTCTTTTTTTTTTAATTTTTTGACAGGCAGAGTGGACAGTGAGAGAGAGAGAGAGACAGAGAGAAAGGTCTTCCTTTGCCGTTGGTTCACCCTCCAATGGCCGCTGCGGCCGGCGCACCGCGCTATTCCGAAGGCAGGAGGCCAGGTGCTTCTCCTGGTCTCCCATGGGGTGCAGGACCCAGGCACTTGGGCCATCCTTCACTGCACTCCCGAGCCACAGCAGAGAGCTGGACTGGAAGAGGGGCAACCGGACAGAATCAGGTGCCCCGACCGGGACTAGAACCCGGTGTGCCGGCGCCGCAAGGTGGAGGATTAGCGCGGGCCTAAAACAATTCTTAATATGTGTAGCATGAATACAAAAAAATTAAACCAATTTTTAAAAATTATTTCTTGTTCTGCTTATATATGCAGCCATAACTTTCTTCCATCCCAACCCTAAAATTCAGCAATTTGGTTCTATTGAATTGCTTTCCATATCTTACATTTTGTGTTCTCTTCACTTTTTCATGGCATAGCATCATCACTCTTTAATTCTTAGATAAAAAAGACAGTTTTACTCTCCGTGGTTGTTATCTAACCCACTGGCTGTCATTACCCTCTGCTTCCACTCTAAAGGCACTGATTCACTGTGTTTTAGGAGTTCACCGTCTACATAAGAATGACCCATTTGTCTCTAAATTTCATAACTGAAAGACTCTGTTCAGTCTATTTTTTATTGGGCAAGAAACTCCTTCAGCCCCAGTAATAGATGGGGCAAAAGGTTCATAATGTTCTTAATCCCACAGAATCCATATGCTATTAGAAAAAAAAATGCATGAAAAAAAATTTAAAAAATTAAAATTTCTAATGGTGAGTTCTTTTCTTTTTTGAAAGATTTATTTTATTTGAGAGTTAGAGTTACAGACAGTGAGAGGGAGAAACAGAGAGAGAGGTCTTCCTTCTGCTGGTTCACTCCCCAGTTGGCCACAACAGCCGGAACTGCGCCAAACCAAAGCCAGGAGCCAGGAGCTTCCCCTGGGTCTCCCATGTGGGTGCAGGGGCCCAGGGATTTGGGCTATCCTCTACTGCTTTCCCAGGCCATAGCAGAGAATGGGATTGGAAGAAGAGCACCCTGGACCAGTGCCCAGGATTAATCTGCTTCTCCAAGGCACCGGCCCCTAATGGTAAGTTCTAAGAAGGCAATGTCATCATTACTGTATATGTTTTTGAAGGAAAAAATATCTACTTTATTATGATCAGAGAAAAACCTCTCCTATTTGTCCACTGTCTCACACAATTCATGGTACCCAACATACAAGCAACATATCTTTCCTAGATATTTCAGTGCATAAATAATAGAAAATACTTTCCTCTCAAACCATTTATGAGGCGATAAATGAATACTCAATTAATATAAATGACCAGGCATGAAACTTGTAAGCCAGAATTTAACTAACAATAATTAATATACAGAATTTCCAGATTAAGTATTTACTCCAAGTCTGATAATACTCAGAGTAAATTACAAGTGTCTCATTCACTTCTCTGGACTTATTGTAATTAACTTTTGTAGTAGATGTATAAGAGTTGTTATCCTGTGTGAAAAAAAAAATGAAAACAAAAAACACATGAGATTAGAATCATGCATGCGATTTGAAGAAATTCAGTGAAGCAGAGGCTAATTTCCTAGATCTGTTTATCCTTTGTGGTTACAAAACAGGGAGTGCAGTGGAGGATGGCCCAGGTGCTTGGGCCCTGCACCCCATGGGAGACCAGGAAAAGCACCTGGATCCTGGCTCCTGCCATCGGATCAGCGCGGTGCGCCGGCTGCAGCGGCGGCCATTGGAGGGTGATCCAACGGCAAAGGAAGACCTTTCTCTCTCTGTCTCTCTCTCTCACTGTCCACACTCTGCCTGTCCAAAAAAAAAAAAAAAAAAAAAAAAAAAAAAAACAGTCATACTCTGGTCAAAATTTTCAAGAGCCACCAATCAGAGCTCTCTGTTAAGCTTCCTGTTTGTTAAGTGAAAGGTGAGGTATCAGTAGTGGTAGCTTCTTGATTCTCATTTTTCATCCCTTGAATTTAATCTTCAGGTGCTGTATACTGAGAATCATGGCTATGATTCTAAATGGTACTGAAAGAGTGCTGTATTGTCAGGTAGTTATCCCTTATTAATTAAGAACCTGCTCCTTTAATAATTACAATTTGTGAAAGCATTTGTTTCAAACTACCTGTGTAGAGTGATTTTTGTTTCCTATACTTGAGTTGGCTGATAACAGTAGATGCATAGAACAGATTTTCAAATATGGGAACCTATATTTTGTTACTGATACGTTTGATTTTAAGTTACATCTGCAGTATGATAATTTTATAGTCAGTTAAAAGCAGTGGCAAAAACACTCTAAGGAAGCCTTTGCATCATTGAATAGAGTATCTGCTACATTTTACTGTGAGGGTGAAGATGTGAAATACAAAACACTTGATGGTAGACTGGCTGTTTCTGAAAATACCAGAAAGCTCAAACAAGAAAGCAATTTCAAGCACCAGACTTTCGATTCATATTTCAAGGCAGCTTTTCTTTAATGTAGTAAAGTCAGAGCTAATAAAGCCAGTAATCAGATGCGTTTTTATCTAGTGGGTTATTGAATTAAAGTGTAATTCAATTCATAAATTTGTTGGTATCCTGCCTAGACAAGATCATTGATTGGAAATGAGTGGGGCTTGAGAACTGGACTGGGGTCATTTAGATGGATTTATCTGGATAGGAGTTCTCTGTATCCCAAATCCCCAAGTGTCCCATGATACTTATTCATGCCTTGGTGGAGATGTTTTAATCATTTGCCTGAGATAATTGCTTAAGAAGGGAATGCCAGTTTTCCTTACTGCCTTGCTCCTACAGCCTTATAGCCTCTAGGCAAACAGATTCTGAAATAGTTTGTCCTACAGGACAAGTAGAAATAAGATCAAAATAAAGTATAGATACCAAATATTACCTTATTTTCACTATTATATTGCCAAAAAACCTTAGCAATTTATACGACAATGTGTTGTAGATATGTTAGAAAATGGAAGAATGAAGATTCTGGGCAATTTAGTCAATGTGGCAATATTCAGTTAAAATGCTTAATCTAATGTACTGCCCAGAATAACCAGAAGTGGTTCTTAGAAGTTGGTTCATTTTTTTTCTTAACTAAAATCCAGTCTTAGCATTAAGTGTGGTCCACACTAAGTGAGGTGATACATTAGACGTTTCTCAGTGTAAGTTGAAGGTGTAACTGGTTACTTTTATGAGCTCATGGCTTTTCTTTGAGCATCCATAATGCCACTGTTTTTCTACCAGAGGTAGAACTTATAGTCAAGTCAAGTGCTAAGAGTTTTTATGTCACAGAGTGGTTTCAGTGGTTATCAGGATCCAAGAAATAGCCCTTGGAAAGTGACCTTCCTTAGGAAAAGATAAAAAAAACAAATAAACAAACAAACAAAAACAAAACACTTCGTTCCTGGGGAAAATGGGGAGACTTAGGGTAGTTATTCCTATCACAACTGCTTTTGATATATCATTTGGCCTGTGCAGATGAAGCATGCCAGGAATAGGAAACAAATCACATCAAATCTGATGAGGACTTCAATTGCTGTTCCAGATGCAGTCTCTTTATAGGAGCAATTAGCATCACCCGGACACCTATCATGCAGCTATCAAACTGCCAAAAGATTTTACCCTCTACAAATAAGCAGAAAAGACCAGCAGCAGTTGGCTTTCAATGTGTAATAACAGTACTAAACATCCATTTTCTCTTTTCCCTCTACAATTCTTTCTCATGATTTAATTTTCAGGATTCTGGACTAGCTCAATACTGAAAAGGTGTTATGCCAGTCCAGGACACGGATGTATACCTGCTGATAGGACAATCAGAAGCAGACATAGTTGATCCTCTTTAACATTTGATTAAGAGTGCTTACTCAAGGGAAATAAAACCTATCAAATTTCAGAAGTTTTCCACTTCAGTCATGATTATTGCATTTTCTGCTTTGGATTCCTACGATGATTTAGTGTTTAAAGTACTAAAGAGGTAAAGTTGATTCCCATTGTTCTCTCCCTGTGTAAGAAAGAGGCATTCAGCTTATTTGGCTTTTCTTGTTCTTTTGCTAATGAACATTTAAGGCTATAAGATTTCGAACTAGGGACCCAGACCTCATTGGCCCAACCTGGCGTGAATATAGCTCTGCCAATGCAGAGCCAATGACATTCAGAATTCCTGTAGCATGTTAGGATTCACATAGCAGCCGTTGCAAGTCCTCAAAGAAAATTATAACAGGAGTCCTTAGGTTTGAGAAAATCCCTTCTGGGTTCTAGGGATGACTCAGAACATTGGTCTGCAAGTGAGCATGCAAATTGAGTTATGGAATGAAAGACTATTATGCATTACATTATTATTATTATTATTATTATTATTTCAGAGGTGAGAGCAAGAGACTATTTTCTGTTGGTTTACTCCCCCAAATGCTCACAGTAAGACTCTTCCCCTGTGTGGGTGAAGAGGCAGAGACCCAACCACTTGAGCCATCAGTAATGCTTCCTGAACTGCATAAATGGGAAGCTATAGTTGGGAGCAGAGCTGGGACTCAAACCCAAGCACTTTGATATGGGATGCAGGTATCCAAAGAGGTGTCTTAAATGCTAAGCCAAATGCCAGTCCCTAAATGAATATCATCTAATTATCTAATCCACTGAGGCATGAATGTGTAAGTAGCACTCATATACCATCAATTAGAACTACAAAAGAGCAATTTGGTCTTAATTCTGTCCTGGAAGCACAAGTAAATTGCCCAAGGTAGTTGAACACGCTTCCAGAGCACCTGTTTTGGCTCTATTGCCCTTCACTCACAGCCTCCAACCAAGGACTTATAGTGAGTTCAGTTATCTGAAGGAGACAATATTTTAGTTTCTTTTAAAGATGGTCTGACACCACCAAATAGAAACTGAAAAGTACAATGTTATTATCTGATTTATGAGAATAAAGTTCTTAATAATGAAATTGGACAAACAATGGGCTGATGATTTTGTATTTCACTGTTTTTACACTTTGTCCCAGCCACTAGTAGTATCTGGACTTCTCCAATGCTAGAATGACCTTTTGAAGAATGCAAACATTAACCCAGTCTTTTTTCACATCTGTAATTCACCCTTAAACCATTTTTATTTTTTTCTACAGAACATGGTTTTTTGATGGTCTAATAGTTTACGTTCTCTGGTGTTATGGACTGATTTGTGATTTGCTCTCATCCCAAAATTTATATGAGGGTACTTCAAAAAGTTTATGGGAAAACAGAATTAAAAGATACACTTATTCTGGTTCAAAAATTTTTTAAATCCATGCATAACTTTTTTATAATATGCATTTTTCATGAACTTTTTGAAGGCCATCCTTTACAAATACATGTATTTTGAATTTTTGTAGCAAAATAAATTAAATTTTTTATTTTATTTTCCAAGAATCTTTTAAAGTAGCCCCATATGTTGAATTCCAATGTATGGTTTTGGAGATAGGGGCCTATGGAAGTTAATTTGGTGCAGTCAGAAAACTTCATGATGGCATTAGTGTCCTACCAAGTAGAGACACCAGAACACTTCCTTGCTCTCTTTCCCCACCATATGGGGATACAGAGATGGCAACCAACCACAAGTTAGAAAGAGACCTCCCTGGAACCTGATAACTCAGTCTTAGACTGTAAGTCCCCATAAGCATGAGAAAATAACTTTCTGTGGTTTGGGTTACCCACTTTCCAGTACTTTGTTCTGTCTTTCCGAGAAGGCTAAGACACTATCCATTTTTTTCTCTCTTTCTGACACAATCTCTCTGTCTCTCTAGTACATGAATAATAAATTATAGAATTATTCTACATCATAAATGTATGATATATAAAGTATAGACTAGGTTATATATAAATCTTTTTACCTCCTCTTTTATATATATCAGTGGTAGTGTATATGAACATTCGAACACTGATGTTCTTGGATAAAAGAAATAAAATTTGTACTAGAATGTGACACACATAGAAGATAAATGAACACCAAGCTACTGATAAAAATTTATATCCTCTTTCAGTGCATACCACTTTGGCAGCAGATAGGGCTTCCTCATTGCAACATTCTGTTTCTTTTCCCAAATGTGTGAAGCTGAGCACTGATGGCTCAGAAGTAGTCTGTCTCCTCATGGGTCAGTTTTCTGTTGCTTGGAGCAACATTCTTGAAATACCAGTCTATGATTTGTTTCTTCTGGTGCTGGAAAACCTTATGTGCTCAGGCAGTAATATATCATTTGTTTCTTGAAACTAGAATTTCTGCTTTTGGACTATGAGTAAAAAATTAAATACGTTCATTTTTCAGAATTTAAAAAATAAGCAAATAATTCACTCCATGTCTTACTATCAAGAACCATCAAGAGATGATCAAATATTCTTACAAATATTTTTCATAAAGTCCAAATGATTTATGTTTACTAAAATATTTTCAATGAAAAATGCAAGTCTACTTCAAATGCTGGAAATTACCACTGTACTTCAAAAAGATTGGCTTTCCATGGATTCTCAGTTTCAGCTTTTAGGATAAGAACCCTGTAGAAAATATGGCATTTATAACATTTAAAACTTAAAGGTAATTATAAAAGTGTAACATGAAAAATTATCTTGATATTTTTTCTATTTTACCTCTTTATTCACTATTTACTAGTCAACAATTTAAATTTTTTTCTGTCTCCCTCCTTTTGTTATAATACCAATATTGTTAACTTTCTTTTTTTCTTATTTTTGTCAGTATAGAATTTTTAAGTGTTCATGTCTATATCTTTCTTTTTCACTGAGGTGATGTAGTTTATTTCTTTTCTCATAGATTTCAGTTTCTATGGAGTCATAAGAAACAGAGAAAGCTTCAGATCTTCAATACACAAATAGAATATTTAATGCTTTTTCTTGTAAATATGGCAATGTCAGAATTTTTATAGAACATCTTAAAATAATGTATTTAAATTTACCAATATTAAAGGAATTCAAGACAATGAATAGAAAAAGCAAGGTATTCTGCCTTCTTCTCAGAATTTTATTTTGCATTAGTATTGAAAATCTACAATAGTAACATTAAATACACTATGGAATTAAGGAAACATGAATTATTTAAAATTTTTAAACAGTGTTTATAATATCTGCTGTCTCACCCATGTTCCAAATTTTGTCACAGTATTGATTTGGAATTTGATTGTGATAAGATAGATACAAAAAAACTTCTAGTTTCTTGAGGAAAGGATTTATTTGCAGTAAGTGGAATTATGCCAAGAAAATAATTCCATTCCAATTAAAAATATTTTAGGATTTAAGAAACTGGTATACATGTATTTCTCATATATAAGTAGAAACTTCAGATGCCTTATTTGTTATTTTCTTATGTAATTATAACCATTTGTTTTCAAAACTTTTGTTCTTTTTAAAATGTATTAAATATATAAAATTTTATCTTTCTTGATATATAAGCAATTTAGATTTATTTAGATATTAAATATATTAAAGATATACCAACTTATGCGAATGTTGATTTGTATCAACATTTTTGTCTATATGCATTCATAATTGTAGGCAAGCAAACTTTATCATAAACTGCTGCTTTGTTGTCTGAAATGAAAATAGCTGTTTATAGGAATAATGTGATTTAGGAGGTCATCTGGTACAGTTAGGTTTCACAAATTTAGTAATTTTATCACTAAAAAATAATGTCTTTCAACATAGTTTTATGTAGTATCATTTGTATTTCTGGAATCTATCAAAGTAGTTTTTCCAAAATAATACTTATAGAATATCATTATGACAGAGATCCTACATGAGGAGTAAGTGCACAGTGACTCCTGTTGTTGATTTTACCAATTGACACTCCTGTCTATGGCATCAGTAGTCTCCCTATGCTCCAGTCATGAGTTTCCAAGGCTATGGAAGCCCTCTGAGTTCTGAGATTTAATGCTATAACGAGTACTCAAACAATATATTTCACTTTGTGTTTCTATGGGGGTGCAAACTGTTGAAATCTTTACTTAATGTATACTAAACTGATCCTCTGTAAAAAAAAAAAAAAAAAAAAAAAAAAAAAGAAATTATCAACTCCCAACTTGACTCTCACTGGGATTAAACATGACAATAAGTCTGATCTGATTTCATCATCATTTAAAAAAAAATCATCTATTATTTTTCACTTTATATTTCTGTGTGGGAGCAAACTGTTGAAATCCTTACTTAATGTATACTAAGCTGATCTTCTGTATATTAAGATCGAAAATGAATCTTGATGTGAATGGAAGGGGAGAGGGAGTGGGAAAGGGGAGGGTAGTGGGTGGGAGGGACGGTATGTGGGGGAAGCCATTGTAATCCATAAGCTATACTTTGGAAATTTATATTCATTAAATAAAAGTTAAAAAAAAAAGAATATCATTATGAATGAATGACTGTGTTAGAACTTAGACAACACAGTGCACATTAAGGTCTCCAGCAGAAATTTTGGCAGGACATTTAAAATTAGAGTAACAAAAACCAGATTAATTAAAATAATTTGTTTTCCTGATATTGTACTTAGTCCTGAAATCTTTACTTGGTAGGCAGATAACTTCATGGAAGGCCAGAATAAAGAATGGTTTATATTATGTTATTCCTAATAAAATATAAGACATACTATATCATGTCACTATATTAAACTCTTTAGTGGTCTTCCATTATTCTCTTATTAATGGAAATTAAATAAATTTTCATATGCCACCGTAATAATTACTTCTTGTTGAGTCTTTAGTACTAGACATTGTTCAAATTATTTTACACATTAAATCCTATTTAATCATCAAAATGTTTTCTGTGAGGTTGGCACAATTGTTGTCATTCTTTGATAAGAAAAAAAAAAAAAGCAAAGAACAGAAGGGTGTTAGCCTTCAGGTCACACAAAAAAACGAACTGGGCATTGAGTCTAGAGTCCATACTATTAAACACTATGCTTTACTACAAGAAGCCTGTAGGCTATTGAGAACAGGAATTGTGTCCATCAATGGTTCCCTAAGTTTAGAAACCAAAGGGGATCTTAACTAACTACTTCTGACCTACATATTACGTGAGTCTGGAAATACACTTGCCCTCCTCCTAGAAGATAATCAAACCAGGCTATCTGAAAACACTACTGCTACACATCAAATCAGGGTTTTAGATTATTCTTGACATAAAAGTGCACTTCCAAACTATTCATATTATTATTGTCTTGAGAAATTTACTTACAGTGTCTTTTATCATTACTTTAAATATCAGGTTTTTTTCTCTTAAAAAAGAAACTATTACTTGTGTAACTTACCTAAACTCCTTCTTAAGATTGCAATTTCTGATCCAGTAATACATTCTTTTTTTTTTTTTTAATTTTTTTTTGACAGGCAGAGTTAGACAGTGAGAGAGAGACACAGTGAGAAAGGTCTTCCTTCCATTGGTTCAGCCCCCAAATGGCCGCATTGGCCGGTGCACTGATACGATCCGAAGCCAGGAGCCAGGTGTTTCCTCTTGGTCTCCCATGCGGGTGCAGGGTCCAAGCACTTGGGCCATCCTCGACTGCCTTCTCAGGCCACAGCAGAGAGGTGGACAGGAAGAGATGCAACCAGGACAGAATCCAGCGCCCCGACCGGGACTAGAACCCGGTGTGCCAGCGCTGCAAGGTGGAGGATTAGCCAAGAGAGCCGTGGCACTGGCCCCAGTAATACATTCTTCTTTATATTAAATATTTTACAGTATTGGTATCCAAATACAGGTTTTTATGCTGTCTATTGATATTAGAAAATATGTCTGTCTGGCAGAAGCTAAATATTTTTGTTTGCTTAGTTTCATTTAGTGAATTGTGGTGGAATGAGAAGGCCAGGCCAAGATGGCCGCTGGCAAGGGAGTGTCAGTTACTCAGGAATGGCTTCAGAATCCACCCGGCAAAGGAGCCTGCTTGGCAACAGGCAGTGATTGGTTAGGGCGTAAACCGCAAATGGCCGGATTGGCTACCTCAGCTATTTAAGCTGTTTTATCAACTGAAATAAAGGAGTCTGTGGGCTGCTCACCTCTGGCCCGCTTTCACCGACCCTGGTGTCTGTGTGGTGACTCTATGCCTCTTACTCCCACCGTACTCCTCCTCTCAGAATGAATCCACAGCAACAGTGAATCAGTTATTTATCCCTTCAATATTTTAAGGTATTTTAAAATACAATAACATCTTAGTTGAGGCCAACAATCTTCTTGTTTGCTTCTTAATTTAGATATCTTAGACTTTTCTAAAATATGCTGAATTTTAAATATATGTTAATTGCTTTCGTACAGATTCAGAAGTTAGCTCTCTAATTAATCAATGAATATAATAAATAAGTAAAACTAAGTTTTCTTGGAAATCAGGGATTAGTTTGGGGCATAAGGAGAAACCAAAAATAAGTTCAGTAATAAAAGAGCACCTGGTTCCTAGCCGTTTCCAATTTGGGTACTTAATGTTTGTTTGTCAATTTCCTCTTCAAAACTATGTGGTTTTTAAACTAATCTGTAAAAGAATTTCTGCAAGGCCTAAGACATTAAAAATAAGTTTCAGAAAGGTCATGAGTAAAGATATTTGTACAATTGGATAAAATGATTTTATCTTCTTATGAAATATTTGGCCAAAACAGTTTAGAAATAAAATTCAGGGCACGCCAGGTTATAACAAAAACTCTTAAAATAACCAACATAAGAAAATTGGAGCACTTATTGGCAAGTGAGAACTTTAATGAAATTGACTCCCTAAAATATGGAAAATTAAAATGTAGAAATTAATTATAGTAAATAACAGGCAGATAAAACACAAGAAAATAAAACATCACATTATATTGAAATAATGTACACCTGCTGGGCACATACAGTTTTTAAGGTACCAAATAAAGAAGAAAGCAAACGTATTCTACTTTGAGTAATAAAATAACATGTAGAAGAAAATCCATAGCAAATGCTATGTTGTACTTAACCATGTGACAGACAAGATTATCTGTTTAACTATAAAATCCATACTTAATGTATACTAAGCTGATCTTCTGTATATTAAGATAATCGAAAATGAATCTTGATGTGAATGGAAGGGGAGAGGGAGTGGGAAAGGGGAGGGTTGTGGGTGGGAAGGACGGTATGGGGGGGAAGCCATTGTAATCCATAAGTCATACTTTGGAAATTTATATTCATTAAATAAAAGTTTAAAAAAAAAACATATCTAATCCTCACAACAGAATTTGATTGCCATACCCATTTTACACAGAATTAAACCAAACATCAAACAATAATTTGTCTAAGATCACACGTAACGTTAACGTGTAGATCCTGTTTTCTCTCTCTGTAGTCCTTGCTCTCCAGTGTTCTGTGATGCTGTCTATGTAATTTGAGAACGTGATGATTAATTATCTTTAACATTACTGGGGAGATGAAAGTTATTCAGACTTTCTCTGTATGATGCAGTATGAATAAAGGTAACTAATTTGCTTCTTTCTTTCATGCATATTATTTAATGTGACAAGGTATATGCTAGGTGCTCATGCTTGAAAGCTAGTAAGAAAAGGTTAAGTCTTTACTAGTGGAGCTTAATCCCTAAGTAGGAATACATGATCATATATAATGGAAAAATTAAGTTGTAAGATCTGAAAATAGTTACAATAAAATTGACAGTAATTATATAAATAGTAAAGTCCTGAAAATAATAACAATTTATTTAAATAATTTCTTCAAGACACTTTATTGGAATACAAAGCAAATCCATTTGACGAACTAAAAAGGGAAGTACATGTCAAAGACAAAAGAAAGAAAAATTCTTTAATGTTTAATAATCAAAGTTAAATTGTCACATATTGGGAAGTATATCTAAATATTTGAAGAGCAACCAATCAATAAATGGGAGGTAGACATGGAAACAATTAAGGGTCCTTAATATTTCAAGGAATATCATTTAAGAGGCTTCAAAGCAATTAATTGGTTTGGTACTTATACTGTAATAACTCCAATTTTCATAAATAGAGAAATTCTTGACAATTCAGTCGGTGAATGATATAGAGCAAGAGCAATAAGAGATGACGACTTCATAAATTGAAGCAAAAGTCATACAGATGTTTGACTAACAAAATCAGTGTTAACAGTTTAAAAAAATTGAGGAACAGCTTTTAACAAGTCCCTACTTCCTCAAAACATGCTCAATCAACATATTGACTTTTCCTCATTTTCTTCACATATAGACTGTGCAGTTTTGTGTTTCATTACCATTTCACTTTTAAATTTTATAGAAGTATTATTGACATAAAAATTCTCCTTTAGATTTTGTGTAAAATTTTGTTAAACTCCAATTTATCTAGCTGTACAGCTAATTCCGCATACCTATCACTGATTCGTAGTTTTCTTAATTTTAAAGATCTTAAAGCTCAAGATTCTAGTATTATAGTACCAATATCTTTATTTAGCTACAAATTTATAAAATAGAATATGATTCATCATATAATTTAAAAATTCTAAATACTTATTCATAGTTTATTTCTAAAAAGTAATTACAAAAATGCAATAAAATAAGAATAATTAAAACCAATGCACAGCTGTTTTCATTAGTAACTTTTTACTTATCAAGAGATTAAAATTTATTGAAATTATTTCTAGAGGAACTAATTATTCTGCAAAATCAATATCACTCTACAGGGTTTACATAATTTGTGCTGCTCCTATTGTTTTGAAAATGAAAAACTTTTCAACAAATGGGCAGAACAACAGTACAGAATATTTCTGAGGACCAAAAGGCCTGTTTCAGGATTATTCTGAGAATGTCAACTGTCTCCTTGGATTTAAAATGTTCAGTGTCATCCTAGCCTAGTTTGGTTTGGCACTAGGATCTTTCTCAAGGCTTGCTTATTTAAATCGACAGATTAATCTCCCCAAGGATTACAAGTCTTATTATCTGTAAATACATGTGATTTTTCCCATCCTGTGCTCATTCACATCAATACAGTATAATTCCAAAAGCTATTTTATTCCTGAGAGAACAGAAAACAACAAAAGGGCTATTTATTCCTGTGAAGAACCCGTTTCACCTTAATATGCGTGGTGACAGTATGAATCTGGAGATTTTTATAGCCTGAAATGGTTTACTAGTAATGCAATTATATTTTAATAACTAATTTAAACATAACCAGGTTTTATCCTCTTAGATATTAGAGCTACTATTATAAAGTTGACATTAAAATATTCTTCTTGAGCAGCTATAAACTTTGTCCTGAAACAGGGTATATAAAATATGATGAGAAATTTAGAATACAAGCCAGAGGCAAAGCTTATTAGAACAGAAGAAAATGGGAATAAATAACATTTTTTCTTTCAGTAAAACTTAAACAGCAAAGGCAAAAAATGAATCTGATCATGTCAGATGGAAGGAAACACTCTCACCTTTTACCGAACATTTTGAAATCAGACTGCATAACATATAAATCTATGTAGAATTAAGAAATGACAAAAAGGGCTATTTTAAGCCAGTAACTGAAATATAAAGTAGTTTTGATCCTATAATTTGAAGAAATTTTAAATAAGAATAGAGGATATATTAGCAATTTCTGAGGTCTATAAACAGAGTTTTGAGTCCTGTTAATCTCTTTTTTTCTTTATTACTGATGTTCATCCTTATTTCCATTTCCATTTCCAATTACTTCTGGCCTCATTTCATATGTTTTATACCTGCTTCATCGTTTGAAATGCTAGCCTTTGTTCTTCCCTCAACTCCCACTATTTTTGAATGTACTGACTTCCTTCTGATAAAAGTTTCCAGGTATCTGTTACACTTCACATGTAAACAAGAAAAAAATTAAATGTTTATTATTCTTGATTCATCCAAGTTTTCAGTTAATTTAAAGCTAAATTTAGTGACACTCCTATAATTGTACACTAAAGTAGTTAAAATTAATAAAAAAGTAATATATTCATTCATTTATTTGTATTAAAAATAAAATACCCTTTACAAACAACTGTAAATAGTGAAGAGAAATGGTGTTCTATAGATGTTTCTAATATAACAAAGATAAAGTAGTTAACATGCTATGGTACTTGAACCGTGGCAGCCATATAGAGTAATGAAGTACAACAGAATCCAAAAGTAAACTCTTGTGTGTATTGTAAGCTGATCTTCACCAAGAGTGCCAAAAATGCCTTTGGAGAGAAAATAGTCTCTTCAAGGAATGATGCTGCCAAAACTGGATATCCACATGCAAAATAGTGATTTTGCATCCCAATCTTTTCTACCACACACAAAAATCAACTCAAAATAGATCAAAGTCTAGAAACTGTAAAATGCCTAGAAGAAAACTAAAGGGAATCAGAAGGAGAAAACTTCTTGATGTTGGTCTTTACAATGATATTTTGGATATCACATCAAATCAGAGGTAACAAAAGAGAGTATGTATAAAGTAGGACTACATCAACCTATAAAGCTTCTGTGCGGAAAAGAAAAATGATCAACATAGCGAAATGGTGATCTATGGGATGGGATAATATATTTGAAAACATCTCAAACAGGAGTTAATTTCCAAAATATATAAGGAACTCCTTCGATTTAACTGCAAAATAATAAAAAAAGAAACTGATAAAAATGTGCATATTACTTTAATAGACTTTTCTCCAAAGAAAAAACACAAATGACCACCAGGTATATGAAAAAGTACAATATCACAAATTGTAACAAAAATGCAAATCAAAGCCTCAGTTATTTCCATTTTAATGCCTAATTTTGTATGCATATAATTTCTATTAAATGGCGAGCATAGGTATCATAATGAGTTGAAAATAATGCTCTGGGTGATGGTATCCCTTTCCTGATAAAACCTGTATTACTTATAGCAGTCAGTTTTTCCACAGGCAGAACTGAGTCAAAGCTGAGCTTCATTCTTTTTGAAAACTGTGTATTTTCCTTTCCTCCCATACTTCTAGGTATAGCATTTTCTGTCGTAAGTAGAGCCTCAGCTGTTTTTCAGAATCCTCATTCATGACATCCTGTGAACTTCATTGTTTCCCTCCAGCTGTTGTAAGCCCACTTGCCTGCAAGATTTGATAACAATACCTCTGCTTTAGAATTTATGATTGCTTCAAGGAGAACAGCAAATCCAGCTATTGAGATCAGCTCTCTTGCTTCATGTCATTCTAGCAAAGCTCCCTGCCTTCATGGCTCCCCAGTGCCATCAAACCAATGTGTGTGCTTTTCTCCCCTCGGGTTTTCTAGTTGTTCTCAGCAGAAGTAGCTTCGAACAACATATTCAGTCATTGTCTGAAGAAGAATCAACAATTATTTTTGATAACAAAAGCAGCAATGCAAGTTTATTGCAGACACTTTAAAAATTAGAGGTAAGTTTAAAAAATGGCACATAAAATTAATTACACAGATATAATCACTGTGGAAATATACCACCTTTGTATGAGGTAAAATTCATTTCAATGACATTTTTTCTTTATGTTCCCATTCAGTAATTCACATTAGGGACTGGCAATGTAATGCAAAGGGTTAAGCCACCACTACAATGGCCAGCATTTTATATGGATTTAAATCCATGCTGCTCCACGTCTAATTCATTTCCCTGCTAATATTCCTGAGAAAGCGTCAAAAGATGGCCCAGTATTTGGGCCCCTGCAACCCATGTGGGAAACCCGGATAAAGTTCCAATCTCCTGGCTTCAGCCTGGCCCAACCCTGGCCTTTGCAGTCATTTGGGGAATAAGCCAGCAGATGGAAGATTCTTTCTCTCTCTCCTCTCTCTCTCTCTCCCTCTCTTTCTCTCTCATCTCAGTGTGTGTGCCTTTGAAATACATATGTAAATCTTTTTAAAAAGCAGCTCATATTAATGATCAAATTAATAAAATATCCAGCATCACTAATTTGACTTTCCTCTTCCCTATTGTAAAAGTCTGACTTAATTAGTCTATCAGTTGATTGTCCTACTTCCAAAATCAAGCAAAGGAGAACTAAGTGTTTCATAATTCACATGTAAAAAAAACAATGACAAAAAAGAAATGAGGGCCGGCGCCGCAGCTCACTAGGCTAATCCTCTGCCTTGTGGCGCTGGCACACTGGGTTCTAGTTCTGGTCGGGGCGCCGGATTCTGTCCCGGTTGCCCCTCTTCCAGGCCAGATCTCTGCTATGGCCAGGGAGTGCAGTGGAGGATGGCCCAAGTGCTTGGGCCCTGCACCCCATGGGAGACCAGGAGAAGCACCTGGCTCCTGCCATCGGATCAGCGCAGTGCGCCGGCCGCAGCGCACAGGCCGCGGCAGCCATTGGAGGGTGAACCAACGGCAAAGGAAGACCTTTCTCTCTGTCTCTCTCTCTCACTGTCCACTCTGCCTGTCAAGAAAGAAAGAAAGAAAGAAAGAAAGAAAGAAAGAAAGAAAGGAAGGAAGGAAGGAAGGAAGGAAGGAAGGAAGGAAGGAAGGAAGGAAGGAAGGAAGGAAGGAAGGAAGGAACCAAAAGAACCCATGTGATTCAGGAAGTGTTCCACACAGTATTATGTTGAAATCATATTCTCAATCAGATTTTTTTTTCTCTTCTACAATGATTCTTCTGACCTACACTTTGTTTCTGAAGGCCTCAATTGCACCACAGTAGTGGACAGATGACTGACCGTCTTGACCATTCCTTCAGTCTAGAAAGGTTGCCTCATTTATTTTCCTGCTATACTTAAGCCATTTTTTTTCATTTGTTGTCTAGATCCTATTATTGGTCTTGTGTTAATAATACAGATTTTGCCTTTCCACAGACTCAGTGTCTAAGATCTTTTAGCAATAGAGCTCACTTACTAAAAAGACAGATTATCTTCTCTTACTAGGGGATTATTGCTTTAGTTTTCCATTTCTTTATAGTAGGTGCATTCAAATTTTTGCCAGTTTTCCAGTCTCTTTCCCAGTCATCATCCCTGTCTACCAAGTAAATCTATCAGAGATAATCTAAAATCACCTCACCTATACATATTATATTATATTTCCTTTATACAAATAACCAGTGTGATCTTTTCAAACTGCATATCCAAACATGTTCCCAGATCAGAGATTAGCATCATTTGTTGTCTTTCAATAATCTTTAACATAAAGCCAAGCCAATGACTGAGTAATAAGCCTTTACTTTAGTGTCTCATATCATTTCATAACAGGCCTCTTCCCAAGTTCTGCCCAAGGCCCTCAAGTATCTCTTACTTACCTGGCTTCCTTCACCAGCTTTGCATAAGTTTTCTTTTGTTTCTCTCTATTCTCCATCACTATTATCATCCTTCTTAACTGAAGGGTTTTTTGTTTGTTTGTTTGTTTTTTAGCAAAGGAATCTCCAGATTTCCCATCCTCAGATTCTATTTTTAGGTTAAGTTATTTCATTATTGGCTTCAACATATCAAGTATCTTCTACAAATACCATATCCATTGCTGTTCTCTTTCCTAGCAGGATGTACTTCTCCTGAGTGTGAAAATAATGTCTTTTTATTCAGTATTTTATTCAGGCACTTGAACAGTTTCTTGAACAAAATAAAGCTTAATAAAAATCTGTTGAATTGGAGTTTTTGAAACCATCTTGATGACATTTCCAAAATCCATTTATAAAGGGAAACCCTATCTTGAAGTTAAAACCACTAGAAAAAGAATCAGTATTTTCTTCTAATTTATTTATGGTTTCTCCATTATTTTAATTCTTTTTGCATTATGAATCTGAAAATAGGGTATGTGGGTGAGGGGACACAGCTATGAACAAGAGGTAACTTACCATACGCTCCTCCACAATGCTTACTTCTGTTCTCATAATGTTTCTATAAATGAAGTCAAGGAAATTAGATAGTGTTGTGTGGGGAGCAACTCGGACTATACTGTTACTGGAATTAAGACTTATTCTATGCATCTGCTCTCCCACAATGTGGCGCTGGGAGAGGAGCGAACAGCTTCTACCCAGCTGCCTCTCACCAACTTGACAAGCTGCAGGAGCCGCTCCTGATTGGAGGAGAGTGGCGCGCTCGGTGTGTGGGTAGCAGAGCACGGATTGGTGGAAGAGGACTATAAAGGAGGAGAGAGACAACATGCACCAGGAACATCTAAGGGGAACATCTATCTGAAGGAACACCTGTGCAGCCCCCGAGAGAGCCGGCCGGCGGTGTGCCGCTCCCCCGCGGAAGTAGGGAAAGCAGCAGGGGGAACCGCCCTTCCACGGAGGTGGAAGGGTCGGTAGCCAACCTGGGAAGAACCAGCAGCAAACCCGGGGAGGGCCGAGCAGACAAAAGAACAGCACAGGGTCCTGTGTCGTTCCTCCACGAAGAGGGGGAGCGACAGTGTTGGTGTTCAAAACAAGCAGTAGACTGCATAAAAGTTCAGTGGTAGAGAAAGAGCAACACAGTGAAGAGATTGAAGGGGCTGGCAATTGTCCTGTGATGATGCCCATATTCCACACTGGAGTTCATGGATTCAGCACCATCTCCTGGCTCCTGACTTCAGCTTCCTGCTAATATACAGCCTAGTAGTCAGCAGTGATGACCCAGGTGGTTCAGCCCCTGAACCACCCTTGAGGAAGACCCATATTACATTCCTGGCTCCCAGCTTCAGCTTGGCCAAGTCTTGGTCATTGTGGACATTTGGGGAGTGAAGCAGCCGATGAGAGCTTTGTCTTTCTGTCAAATTTAAAAGAAAAATAAAATATGAAAGAAAGATTGAAAAAGGGAGTAAGATGTGCCTGGAGAGGGAAGCAGAGGTAAATTATGAGGAGACTGCAATTCAGTATTAAAGTATTTGGGGAATGCTTTGAAGGGAATTGAAAAGCAGTGAAAATTTTTTTTGTGTGTAAAAGTTTTTAACTGTCTATGTAGAAAGTGGCATTTTGTTAACAAATAAAAGTGTGCATTTCTTACCTTAGAGAATAGCAGTTGCAATGATGTGAAATTTAGCCTAATTGAGGTAAGAGTTCCTTATATTGTGATAATGGCATTTAAGATTTAATGAGATTTAAAGAAGTAGAATCCTCTTTAAATAAATAAATAAATAGGTGGCATTGGACAATACAATAAAGATCTTTTATAATATTATGAATAAAGGGGGATGGTAGCAAGTTTGATATGATTTTCTGACTTCAGCAAGTGGGAGGATATTATTCCCAGTTACTGAGATAAAACAAAACAAAATTAAAAATCAAGCATGATTACTAGAGCATAGGATGAGGTGCCTGTGAGACAGCCAAAGGTTTTAAATAGGCATTTATTTAGTGTACAAAGCCTATGCTTTAGGAGAAATGATTATACGGAAGGAATAGAAAATGCAAATTTATTTTCATCTGCATTTCTCTGATTAAAACTACGATTGAAATATGTTAAAGTCCATTTCCTTTTCCAGTTCAGCAGCAGTTGTCTTGCCATAGTCATGCCTACTTATTTAATTCTGTTGTTCATTGTGATCTTATTGACTAATACACATTATTTACCTCATCTGAATAATAACCTTGGGTAATTGAACAATAAATTTGAATTAATGAATTGAAAAAGAGGGAATTTTTTTCATTCTCCAGCACTTCTATCTCTACTACCCTTTCAAATCGTCCACATGAGACTTCAGACAAATCTAAGGTAAATCCCAATGCCTATTTATACAACTCATGCCAGAAAATAAGGAAATGAATAATAAATTCATTGGTCATTTTCTTCCCCTGATAGTCTTAGGCCATTTATTAATATGTGTAGTTAGTTCCATTAAATATTTACAAAAATCTCTAATTTATTTAAAGATTTGATCCCCTCTAGCTTGGACTCGATCCAGGCCGTGCTTTTGCTTTTGTGCAGTATTTCTTGGACTAGCACTTTTATTCCTCTTCTCCACCTCTAGTCTGCTTCCAACCCTTAATGTGAAAATAAGGGATAGGCCAGCGCTGTGGCTCACTAGGCTAATCCTCCGCCTTGTGGCACCGGCATGCAGGGTTCTAGTCCTGGTCGGGGCGCCGGATTCTGTCCCAGTTGCCCCTCTTCCAGGCCAGCTCTCTGCTGTGGCCTGGGAGTGCAGTGCAGGATGGCCCAAGTCCTTGGTCCCTGCACCCCATGGGAGACCAGGAGAAGCACCTGGCTCCTGCCATCGGATCAGCGCAGTGCAACGGCCGCAGCACACAGGCCGCGGCGGCCATTGGAGGGTGAACCAACTGCAAAGGAAGGCCTTTCTCTCTGTCTCTCTGTCTCACTGTTCCCAGTTTTATTTTCCCGCAACTGTTAGCCAAACTTCAAGTCTATTGTGTGCCTCAAACTACAGGAGCAAATTCTTAAAATCTTCACAGAATTCCCCATAGGCTCTGTATCCTAGTAGTCTACCTCTTCTCCTCTTCTGTGAGGGTTAGATTTCATAGAAAAAAAAAATTGAAATAATGTCTGATTCTTCATATAATCAACAGTAAAGTGAGTCACAGTCCAGAGGTAATTTTATGTATGAAACCTGCAACTTCCTTTCTTCTAGTTTTTCATACAATCCCTACCTCATTATTATGACCTATAGTTATCCCACTGGGATATGGAACACTAAAATTTGGTATTTCTATCTATCTGTGGTTTTGTACCTATATCCTCTATCTACCCTTCTCCACCCTTTTGGTAATCACAAGAACTTCAATTTTACTGCAAATATCAGGCTGTCATTCATTTATATGGCTGAAAAATATTCTAGTATGTATATGTGTACTTGGTCTGTCTTTATTTGTCCATCTTGGGCACCTATTAATTATTGTGAATATCTCTATAATAACATAGAATTGCATATATTTCTTTCATACCTTGAATTCATTCCTTCAACTATATTTCCAGAGGGTCATATGATAGATCAATTTTAAATTTTTAAATATTTCCATACTGTTTCCTATAATGGCTATAGTAATTTGCACTAATACCAAAACAGATAAGAATTTCCTTTTTCCACATATATGTTGGATTTGTTATTTTTTATGTTTTTGGTAATATTAATTCTCATTTGAGTAAGATGATTACTTGTGATTTGATTAGCACTTTCCTGATGTCTAGTGATGACTTTTTTTTTCATAAATTTGTTGTCCATTTGTTTTTCTTCTTTGGAGAAATGTCTTTTCAGATCCTTTGCCCATTTCTTAATTTGACTGTGCATTGTATTGTTTTTGAATTGAATTTTTAGAGTTCCTAAACATCCTGGATATTAAATCTTTGAAATATTATTTAATGAATCAATTATGATAAATAAAATGGAATTACCAAAATTATTCTTTTAGATTTCAATTTAAGTATAGTTAACTTTTGTATATGATATGAAATAAATATCTAATTCTGTTATTTTCAACACTGAATTATAATCATTCTTAGTTTTCTGTATTTTGTTTTTGAAATTAGAAAATAATGCCATTTCTGCGGTATAAAAATATACATATCCCTATTTTTCCTGTTTTTTTATACTATTTTTTACAAAGCTTTTATTACTATTTTTTTACCTTAAAAGTGCTGTGGTAATTATTCCTCCTTGTTCTTCTTTGTAAAATACTGCTTAGATGTTCTTGGATTTATATAATGTTATATCAGTCTGGAATGATTTTTTTCAGAGTATACACAAAATTAATGTTTGATAACAATTTTTATTAATATTTTTTATTTTAAAATGTGTAAGTAGAGAATCCCCCTCTTCATGATAAGTTTTGATGTCTACTAACGCGATACATTATTCCAATTATATAAATCGGTTAGGTAATGCTTTTTCCCAAAACTATTTAATGAAACATTTTTTAAGTTGGTCTCTATATACTTTAGAATTTTTGTTATTAAGTATTATATTTTCTTTGAAAATCTTTATTTGTTTGAAAGAGAGAGACAAAGAGAAAGAGAGAGAAACATAGCCTGGGAGAGGAGAGCTCCTTCATCTGCTGGTTCATTCCCCAAATGCTCACAATAGCCAGGAGCAGGAAACCCATACAAGGCTCCCAGGTAGGTGACAGGGTGCAAGTGGATGAGCCAAAATCAAAATATACTGCCTCCCAGGGTGTGAGTGAGGCTTTCCTTCAGCAAAATTATGTTACATACTCTCCATATTTCCTCGTATCCAGAAGCAGTTGATGTGGAGTGGGTCACACTCCATGGACCATTGTTTATTCCCTTGTTTTGTGTTTTCAAGCCTGCTATAGTGACATATTAGAAGGACTCAATTCACATGTTAATGGGTATTAAGAAATGAGGCAATTCAGCAGTGGCATGCTCATAGCTTTGTTCACATTAAATCCAGGACAGGTTAGAGAGGGGGCAGCAACCATGCCAGTTTGTGGAGAGATTTCTGGATTCTTAACCTAGAAACCATTCCTCCAGCCATTCAACACATGGGTAAGCATGCACTTTCATTGATGAATAAACTGTATTTTGTTATAAAACTCATAGTGTTTTATTTCTTCTACACTAATTCATAACTTTTTTGGCATTTGGTACTAGAAGTAGCTTCAGAATATATCAGTGTTGAGAATCTGAGTTAAATTTTCTAGTCCATGGGATAGGAAAGTTCATATAATCAGGTGGGCAAAAGAAAAAATGACACCAAAATAATTGTGCCATCTGACAATATGGTTACATAACACACATTAATATTCTCCTGAGATGAGGTGCCAGAAAAGGCAAGAATAGCAGTATCACTAGTTCCTCAACTATTATAGAGGAATGAGGAAAGCAAGGGATGTTATCGTAGCTTGGCTAATTCTGGCTGTTCCTAAAGAGTATAAAGGAATTTTTTAAAGTCCCTGATATTTTATGGGAAGGGTAAAATAGATTTCAACAGGTAGAATAAAAAGTTTATTTATATGACAATGTTATTAAAAAAGAATTTTTGATATATCTTAATTTGAGCTAAGACATGAAAGGTGAGAAAAACAAGTGAAGGTTTGAAATGATCCAGAAAATATTATCAATTTTATATTTTCATACCTAGGCAAAATTATTACCGTTCATTTATGTACTTATATTTTATTCACAGATAATAATCAAACCTATATAGAGGCCAGCACCGCGGCTCAATAGGCTAATCCTCCACCTGCGGCGCCGGCACCCAGGGTTCTAGTTCCAGTCACGTCACCGGATTCTGTCCCGGTTGCTCCTCTTCCAGTCCAGCTCTCTGCTGTGGCCCGGGAGTGCAGTGGAGGATGGCCCAGGTCCTTGGGCCCTGCACCCCATGGGAGACCAGGAGGAAACACCTGCCTCCTGGCTTCGGATCAGCACAGCGCACTGGCCGCAAGGCGCCGTCCATAACGGCCACTTGGGAGGTGAACCAATGGAAAAAGGAAGACCTTTCTCTCTGTCTCTCTCTCTCTCACTATCTAACTCTGCCTGTCAATAAATAAATAAATAAAATACCTATATAGAAATTACAGAAATATAGAAAAAATTTAAATAGTTTTGATGATTTATAATGTCATTTAATCAAAATATTTTCTAAACCATTAAATTATCCTGTGCTGATTGATTTATTTTTCTGGGCTTTGGTACTGAAAATATTTAAAATAAAATTTATGGGAAACAGAATATAGAGAGTTAAACACTAATATATCCATATTTATGTATTCTTTTGATAAGGAATAGAATGTAAACTGCCTAATTCACATTCTGTAACTCTTCAGCATCACATCATCTTTCCCTTTGAAACTGACTTAATTTCAAACAGTTTATCCCTTAGAAAAAGTGAACAGATGGTAATTTATTACTTTAAGAATGTATTTAATTTAGTTTAGTATGACTTACAGGTTAGATGTTTTTCAATAAATTGTCTTCCCAATTCTCATTACATAATCAGCCTAATGTAGAAGAAATGATGGTCAATTTGATCTCAGTCCAGTGGAAAATAATAACAGGATTTGTATACATTTTGAATAACTTTTTTCTAGAAGAAAATATGATTGCTTTTCTAAGGAAATCTGCTTATGACATGAAAATCTGTTATTTCAATGAATGTTTTTAAATAAAATTAATTAACTTGAAATAATTGTTGAGTGCTTACAGCCTAGAAGGCAATCACTATTCAATCTAGTAGGAATTCAGCAATATAGAAGATACAATTCATCCTCTTATTTTAAGGGATTCTCTTTCATAGGGAAAACATCAATGAATGATTAAATACATTATTAATGAAGAATTAATAAGGTGGGAAAAATGAGAAGATAATGATCAAAAGGTACACAGCCTCAATTAGATAGGAAGAAAATTTTGATCTTTCTGGGATTTTATGCAGTGTGGTGAATATCAGTGACAGTTGAGTGCTGTACATTTTAGGGAGGGTGGATCTCAAAAGTTCTTATCACAGAATGTCAAATGTTTGATTTGATGAATGCAATGGTTGGCATGTACTGTTAATGTATACAGGTATGATTGTCAATGTATAACAGAATACATTATTGAAAATATGATTTGCTATATCTTAAACCATGATCATCTTATAGTTGTCTCTCAAATTATATAATTATATATGTTATGTATGTGGATGTATATGAGGGAGATTTCCCTCTCCTGCTTCAGTCCCCAAATATTCAAAGAGCTGGGGCAAGGCTGATCAAATGCTAAGAGTGAAGGAGTCAATCAAGGTCTACAAAGAAGGTTGCAGAGTCTCAATTACCTGAGCTAACATTACTGCCTTCTAGTGTCTGCATTAGGAGGAAGCTGGAGTCAGCAGTTGGAGTCAAAGTCATGTAAAGAATCGGGGAGTGAAGGGTAGGCAGCACAGTGATGTAGAAGCTTAAGCCTTCCCCTGTAGTGCCAGTATCCCCTGTAGACTCCATTTTGAGTCCCAGCTGCTCTATTCCAATCTAGCTCCCTCTAATGTGCCTGGGAAGGCAAGAGAAGATGGCCCAAGTACTTGGGTCCCTGCACCTGTGTGGGACACCAGGAAGAAGCTTCTGCTCCTGGGTTCTCCCTGTCTCACTCCCTCCATCCCCTTCCCTCTTTGTATCTCTGCCTTTCAAATAAATAAATAAATCTTAAAAAAAAAAAAAAAAAGAGAGAATCTGGATACTCTGATATGGGGTCCAGATGTCAAGCTCTGTTTTAACCTCTATAGTAAATACTTGCCCCTAGATTTATTCTATAAAATGGTCTAAAATTCATAGAAAATAGAATTAAAAGATTGGATGCAAAAATATCTGACACTAGGCATGGTTTTATTATAATATGCATTTTCCATAAACTTTTTAAAATACCCTCATATACAAAGAGATAATATTTCAGGCGCTGACAAGAATAGAGTCCTGAGTGCTGGCAGAAGACATGAAAGGCAACAAAGTGTTAAATATCGTAATTTATTTGAATGGACAAAGAAGAGAGGAAGAGTCAAATATAGCTTACAGGTCATTGATTTGAACAACCAGATGCTGGTGTGCTTCAAGGAGATTTCTGAAAGAAGAATGTGTTTGATAAATTGGAGTTAATGACAAGCTGTGGACATTCTAAGTAGTAGGAGGGATCTTTGAAAAATTCTTAGAAAATATGTCTTATGAAAAAATACATAGATTCCAATAATTTTTTGCTCCAAAATAAACACCTGTTAATTCCATTTTCCATGAATTGTTTAAGTACCTTCATATATGCTTGAAATATACCAGATATAGATATTATGCAAGCAATTGGGCAACAAAACTCCACAGAGAGCTCCCATAAAAAGGGATAAAATGAGGGATTTGATTGTGCATGGTGGAAGAAGTCATTAAACTGGTTGAGGTACCAGAGTAAGAATGGAAACTGAAAAGTTGAGAAATCCAAAATAAAGATCAGTGTATAGCAACTGAGTCTACTTATGAGAAAAGGAAACACAAGGTAGTAAAACACCAGCCAGAGGGTTAGAGAGGGAAAATAGATTGGTCTATCCTAACTTTACTGGTTAGCAGAATAAATAATCAATTATTAATTTAAATTGTGAAGTCAAACAACGAAAAAAATTCTCATTGATAACTTTGGAGGGAAAATTATTTTATGTATGATAAAAGTGGATATCAAATTGTGGTGTAAGGAGAACTCAAATTGAAGTAATATAAAAGAGAATATAAACAATATTAAAAATTGAAATGGGTTTGTATTCCTAGTACAAGATAAGGAATTCAATATAATCATTCATTAGTTACTTAGGAACGTAACTAAAATACATGTGAAATGAGACTCATAAATACAACTTTCATTTATTCATTCAGCATCTTATGTTAGTTATGGAGTCATGCTATCATAAAAGTGTATTTCATCTACATACAAATTAATCTCTACTTTTTAAAGTGTGTAACTCAAATCAAATTCATAATGTGAAACTAAACTTCTTTCCTAGCTAATTATATTTACAAGTTATGTCAGTATTCAGGATTTTTCAGAGAAATAAATCGAAACCAACATAAAGTATATATGTGCTTGTACATATATATTCATGTGTATAATTATATATGATTATATGTCAAAAAACTCATGGAATATACAGTATAAAAAGAATAATGCATAGATTCCAGAAATTTTTCCAAAGTAGCATAACACTTGTCTTTAACTCCATTTTTCCACAATCTTTTGAGATACCATCTGTGGGGAGCAACTCGGACTAGACTAAGTTACTGGAATTAAGACTTATTCTATGCATCTGCTCTCCCACAATATGGCGCTGGGAGAGAAGAAAACAGCTTCTACACAGCTGCCTCCAGTTCAGCCAATAAACAGCAGGACCTGCTCCTGATTGGAGGAGAGCAGCGTACTCAGCGTGTGGGCAGCCGAGTTGGGATTGGCGGAGAAGGACTATAAAGGAGGAGAGAGAGAACATGCACCAGGAACATCTAAGGGGAACATCTAAGGGGAACATCTAAGGGAACACCTGTGCAGCCCCCAAGAGAGCCGGCCAGCGGTGTGCCGCTCCCCTGCGGAAGCGGGGAATGTGGCAGGGGGAACCGCCCTTCCACGGAGGTGGAGGGGACGGTAGCCAACCCAGGAAGAACCAGCAGCAAACCCGGGGAGGGCAGAGCAGACGAAAGAACAGCGCAGGGTCCTGTGTCGGTCCTCCATGAAGAGGGGGAGCGACACCATCATACATAGATATATATAAATAGAAAGATTATATATTTGCATATTCTTATATACATATATAGTATCCTATTTTGTCTCTCTTAAAATACATATTTAGATATAAAAGATGTATATTTTTATGGTTACCTCTAACTCTGTCTGTATTTAACTATGTATCTAAATATGTTGAGAGGAGACTAGGAGAGAGAAAGATTTTAAGAAATGTACTGGCACAACTGCAGAGCAACACATACAAAATCTGCAGCATAGGACAGCAGGTTGGAGGCCCACAGAAAAGTATAAAAGCAGTCTGCAAGCAGAATTCGTTGGTCCTCATGGAAAGTCATACTTTATTCCATTAAGGCCTTCAACCAATGGGATAACCCTCATTATAGAGGCTAATCTGCTTTACCCAAAACTCATCCATTTAAATGTTAATCTCATCTTAAAAACACCTTCACAGAAATAGTCAGAATCATGTTTGACCACATATTTGGGCATTGTAATCTAGCCAGGTTGACACAAAATTAATAACCATAATTTATTATGTAAATTAAAATTAATTTTGTTTCAATCTATTAGGCAACACTGATTTAAAAGTTAGAATAGGCTGGGAAAAAAGGAATCTCAGTAGCTACCTAATTTAATTGATATCATCCCTTTTGCTACCATTAAAATTCTTTTAGTGACATTCCCGAATTTGCTCATATGAGGCCTCTTGTTCAAAATTAACTAACTAATTAACTAATTAATTAAGTAGTGGGTAGAATTCAGTTTCCTGCTTGACCAATTGTGGTATTGATATATAGTAGAAAGCACTTGAGTAATGTAATTTATCTATGATAAGTGAATGAAAAATCATCTGTAATACAAGTTTGAGGTGATATAACCATTGAAAAATTAATAGCTCATTTACAGATTTTTGTATAATTTTAGCATTTACAGAAACATCCATAGAATTAATATTATAACTTTAGTGAAAAATTAGAATAACAATTTAGTTTTATGTATGTTCTTAAAAAGTGAAATAGCGAGTAAAACTGTAGAATTTCTCACTCATGTTTCAACAGTAGTTATATAGGGGAGAAGATTATGGGCACTTTCTGGTTTATTCTTATGTACTCTAACTTTTTAAAGTGAAGATAGGGGCCAGTGCTGTGGCACAGTGGGTAAAAACCCAGGACTGCAGCACTGGCATCCCATATGGGCGTTGGTGTTTGTCCCAGGTGCTCCACTTCTGATCCCTACAAATGCACCTGGGAGAGCAGAGGAAAATAGCCTAAGTCCTTGGGCCCCCTGCAACACGTTGGAGACTAGGAAGTGGTTCCTTGCTCCTGGCTCCTGGCTCCTGGATTTGGATTGGCCCAGCTCCAGATGTTTTGGCCATTTGGGGAGTGAACCAGCAGAGAGAAGACCTCTCTCTCTCTCTCTGTACCGTTCTCTGTAACTCTTTCAAATAAATAAAATAAATCTTTAGAAAAAATGAAGGCAAATCTACAATGCCATATAATATCTAGAATAAACAGATCTCTTCTGCTTATGCTATCTTATGGAAAGAATTTTCTCCCTTTCAAAAGTATTTACTTAACAAATATTACAATATATCAATACAGTTGAATAAGGCTTTTTTTAAATATTGCTTAGCCCAGATAAACAATATTATAAATTAAAATGGGTTTGTATTCTTAGTACAAGATAAGGAATTCAATATAATCATTAATTAGTTACTTAGGAAAATAACTAAAATATTTGTGAAATGAGACTCATAAATACAAATAGTGTGAATATCTTATAACAACTGTCAATTAAGCTTTCAGTATTGATTAGGACTTTTATGGTATGAGGTAAATACCTTTTTTGAGGCTAGTTTGAAACTGTTTACTGTCATCCTCACATTTCTGGTCAAGAAGTACAGCTGTGATGCAATGTTTCTTCTTAGCTTCAGCAAAATAAAGTGAAATAACTCAGTAAGCATGCAGAATCACTGTCAGTAGCATATTCCCAGTTACATCTGTGCCATGTTGGATTTGACTCTATGTCTGAGATTCAAGATTGCATTTCTCTGTATTATAGAAAGAGGAGTTAATAAGGATATAAAATCAGTGCATTAATCAGTAAGCATGTTTTAAAACCAGAAGCTCCAATAAAGTGAAGTGTAGACTAAAATATGAAATGTTTGTAATAGAAACATAGAAATGTGCCTATTAATTTATTTTAGTGGTACTTCCTTTATGATAATAACAGTATGAATAATTACTGCATTATAACTTCTATCATGTACTATTTGAAAGTGAATGCAATCTATTTTTCAAACTGCCTTGGTAGTCTTTAGAAAAATTCAGAAAATAAAATATGATATATAACATGGTAAATGGCTTAGTGCTCATGGTGCTTTAAAAGAGATTAAGAATCAGTTAAAGTCTATAACAGTAAACATTTGAGATGAGGTGGAAAATAGTAATAGTTGTGTAAAAGATATTCAAATTTAAAGCTGTGATCTATGGTAACACAAATATTTCATAGAAATAATGTCATATATACCTCAAGTCTCAGAAGTTATAAATCTGTTTTGCAGCATACTCTATTAGGAAATGAGAAATGTCATGTCTGAACTCTATCAATCTGATTAACCGTACTCACGCCACAAAACCAAAACTCATTGATCATACTCAACTGGCAGTTTTTGTTATGTAGAGATTACCTGCTGCCTTTTGTCCTATGAAAATTGATACGTGTTGCTATAGTTTAAATGTATTCCCAAAATTCATGTATTGGAACCTTAATCTCCAGTGCAGCCATGTTAGAGGTATTGCCTAATGGGGAGTGTGTACGTCATGATGGCTCCCCATCATGAATAAATAAATGCTGTTTTGTTTTGTTTTGTTTTTACTGGAGTGGATTCTCTGGGCTTCTGCTTTCTGCCAATAACAAGGCACCGTCCTGAAACCCGACACCAAAGCTGGCTGTTCCTTGATCTTAAGTTTTCCAGACTCAAGAACTGTGAGAAATAAAATTATTCCATCTCAGGCATTCTATTATAGAAGCACAAAACAGACTAAGACATCTATCCATTGATCTGTTTTTTTTTTAACTTTTATTTAGTAAATATAAATTTCCAAAGTATAGTTTATGGATTACAATGGCTTTCCTCCACCGTAACTTCCCTCCCACTCGCACCCCTCCCATCTCCCACTCCCTCTCCCATTCCATTCACATCGATTCATTTTCAATTATCTTTATATACAGAAGATCAATTCAGTATATATTAAGTAAAGATGTCATCAGTTTGCACCCACACAAAACATAAAGTGTAAAATACTGTTTCAGTACTAGTTATAACATTACTTCACATTCGACAACACATTAAGGACAGATCCCACATGAGGAGTAAGTACACAGTGACTCCTGTTGTTGACTTAACAATTTGACACTCTTGTTTATGGCATCAGTAATGTCCCTAGGCTCTAGTCATGAGTTGCCAAGGCTATGGAAGCCTTTTGAGTTTGCCGACTTTGATCTAATTCCGACAGGGTCATAATCAAAGTGGAAGTTCTCTCCTCCCTTCAGAGAAAGGTACCTCCTTCTTTGATGGCCCGTTCTTTCCACTGGGATCTCACTCACAGAGATCTTTCATTTAGGTGTTTGTTTGTTTGTTTGTTTGTTTTTTGACAGAGTGTCTTGGCTTTCCATGCCTAAAATACTTTCATGGGCTCTTCAGCCAGATCTGAATGCCTTAAGGGCTGATTCTGAGGCCAGAGTGCTGTTTAGGACATGTGCCATTCTATGAGTCTGCTGTGTATCCTGTTTCCCATGTTGGATCGTTCTCTCCCTTTTATATTCTATCAGTTAGTATTAGCAGACATTAGTCTTGTTTGTGTGATCCCTTTGGCTCTTAGACCTATCAGTGTGATCAATTGTGAACTGAAATTGATCACTTGGACTAGTGAGATGGCATTGGTACATGCAACCTTGATAGGATTGTATTGGAATCCCCTGGCACATTTCTAACTCCACCATTTGGGGCAAGTCCAATTGAGCATGTCCCAAATTGTACATCTCCTGCCTCTCTTATTCTCACTCTTATATTTAACAGGGATCACTTTTCAGTTAAATTTAAACACTTAAGAATAATTGTGTGTTAATTACAGAATTCAACCAATTGGCCGGTGCCGTGGCTCACTAGGCAATCCTCTTCCTAGCGGAGGTTCTAATCCCGGTCGGGGCGCTGGATTCTGTCCCGGTAGCCCCTCTTCCAGGCCAGCTCTCTGCTATGGCTCGGGAGTGCAGTGGAGGATGGCCTAAGTGCTTGGGCCCTGCACCCCATGGGAGACCAGGAGAAGCAACTGGCTCCTGCCTTTGGATCAGCGCGGTATGCTAGCCACAGCGTGCCGGCCGTGGCGGCCATTGGAGGGTGAACCAACGGCAAAAGGAAGACCTTTCTCTCTGTCTCTCTCTCTCACTATCCACTCTGCCTGTCAAAAAAAAAAATTCAACCAATAGTACTAGAACAAAAAAAATACTAAAATGGATAAAATATTACATTGTACACCAACAGTCAGGACAAGGGCTGATCAAGTCACTGTTTCTCATAGTGTCCAATTGATCTGTTTTCTATTAACAGCAAGCAGAATTATAAATCTTGGATGTCATAGCTCATTCTCTTTTTACCTGAATTCCTGGTTAAAATCTCAATGATTGAAAACATGTGACATACTTTGAAAACACCAAGAATATGCTCAATTTCTGGAATTTAATTTCATGAAACACTTTTTAGCCAACATATGCACATATAGGAGTTAGGGAAGGTAGAGTACCTTAATAATAGTGTTGACGATATCCATAGGCCTGGAATGTGGGCTCCCATGACATATACACAGATTAATGGTGTGATTAAGAAAATGTTCTGCAAATCTCTACATACCTGGGACCAAGGATGGGTGACAGTTTGCAGATTTCTCATAGAGAAACTAAACCAGATGACATTTTTAATAAATGTGACTTAGTAAATTAACCCAATTGGAAGTTTTAGTTTTTTAATATTATTTCCTATGTAGGCATAAGTTCTTGCATTGGGGAATGAAGGCACCAATGACAGTAGAGGACTAGCTTCAGGGTTCTCTGTTTTTTAAAATGATCTCTCATAGGCCCTTCTTTTCTTATAAAAATATATTTATTTGACTGACAGAGGAAAACTACAAAGAGAAATGGAGAGAGACAGAGAAATTGCATGCACTGATTCACTTCCCAAAATACTTCAATAGCTTGTGGCTATGGACCTGCCGTGTGGATGGCTGGAATCCATTACTTGAACCATCACCACTCCTGCCCAGTGTGCACATTAGTAAGAAGCTGGAGTCAGGAGCTGGTACCAAGAATCAAATCATGGTACTGTGATGTGGGACACAAGGCTAAACACATCCTCCAGTGTTTTTAAAAGAATAGTCACTGCCTGTAGTTCTAGCTTTTATTTTATGGAAATCTGCACAGATAAATATACATACTGAGGTCATTATAGGTTAATTATTTTAGGATGAATCTTTCTAAAAATATGGTGTATAATTTAAATGGAAAATTATAGTTCTCTTTAATGAAGGTTTTCCATTTCAAATAATGAAAATAACTGGTTTAGAATTATATTAGTAGATTGTTCCATGTCACAGGATATTTCATTATCCTTAACAAAAAGAAATATTACAAAAACATGTGTTAGTGCTATGCAAATATGCAGTACAAATGTCCTTATTTATCTAATAAGATTAAATAGCTCTCATGTCAACAGACTTGATCTTTTGAGGTTTTCATTTATTACTGGAAACCAGGGACAATCATACATTGATAAGAAGGTTTCAGTTCAATAAGGAAACTATAAGTTTCTTTTTCTGATACATGTGTGTGTTGCATAGATAGATAGATAGATAGATAACATATCTTATAGCCATATATATTTAATAATGTGTAGATTTCATGGTAAAAAGCCTTTGTGTTTGTGTGTATACCTCCATAGGATCTGAGATTACTTTTCAGTGATCTTATGAATTTTTCTTTCTTCAAAGAAAGTTATTCAAAGTATTTAATATATTAATACTAAGATAAAGACACTCTAGTTTCCTTGCAACTTAATGGAATTTTTGCTATTCTCACCCTGTTAATCTTGCAGACCAATGTTTGAATTAATATCTATTTTATTATAGCAAAAGCTTTATTACTAGAAATCAGTATATAGTCTTATTAAGATCTGTGGGAGCTTGTGTTTCTTCTTGTGTGAGAAATCCAACTCTATCTGTATCTACATTACTTAAACCTTCTGTGCTAAGCTTTCTCATTTTCAAAATGATTACAGTTAGGGCTGGCACTGTGGTGTAGCAGGTAAAGCCGCCTCCTATAGTGTTGGCATCCTATACTGGTGCCGGTTTGAGTCTTGGCTGCTCCACTTGCAATCCAGCTCTCTCCTATGGCCAGGGAAAGCAGTGGAAGATGGCCCAAGTGGTTGGGCCCCTGCACCCATGTGGGAGACCTGGAAGAAGCTTTTGGCTCCTGGCTCGGGAATGGTGCAGCTCCAGCCATTGTGACCATTTGGGGAGTGAACCAGTGGATGGAAGACCTCTCTCTCTCTCTCTCTCTCCCCTCCTCCCTCCCTCCCTCCCTCTCTCTCTCTCTCTCTCTCTGCCTCCCTCTCTCTCTCTGCCTCTGCCTCTCTGTAACTCTGCCTTTCAAATAAAATGATTACAGTGTCACCAGTTGTAGGGTTGTTGTAAGAGTCAAGGAAATACAGTCAAAATGTACTACATTTAAGACTTAATAAACATCAGCTATTTTATTATTTTCTAATGTTTATGCATCTTTATTTATTTATTTATTTGAGAAGCAGAGAGAAGGGAGAGAAAGAATTCTCATCTACAACAGTCAGGACTGGGCCATGCAGAAGCCAGGAACTGGGAACACAATCCAAATCTCCCAGGTTCCTAACAGAAGTGCAACTACTTGAAGCATCCCTGCTGTCTCCCAGGGTTTGTATCAGTAGGGAGCTGGTTTCAGGTGCCAGAGACAGGTATTGAATCCAGGTTCTCTGATAGGGGATGCAGGATCTTAAATGGCATCTTATCTTCTAGCTTAAATATTTGCCCTTTGTTATTACTGGCAATGAAAATACGATGTGAGCACCTAGTAAGCACCCCCAAAATAGAAGTGGTGAGGGTGGACATTCTTCATTTATCCTACTCTGGAAAACAGTGTTTCACCGTTAAAAATAATGTCATTTTTTTAATACATGTATCCTTCCTCAGAATGAGGAATTTAGCTTCTACTTACTCTTATTTGCTTATAATCTCTATCATAAAAATGTTTTATTTTCTAACTTTTTTCTTCAGTGATTGATATAATCATGTTTTCTCTCTGCCTCTGAGGACTATTTTATTTTGTAGAATATGTTTCAATTAGTCTTGTAAATTCCTCTTTGACTTTCAGATTATTAAGTCATCTTCCAGATGATATCATTAGTTATTGCTATTCTATTTTTAAGAAAATCATACTTTCTCATTTTCCATCTTTATGAACTTGTTTGGTTGCTTTATTATTTAGCATATGGCCCAATCATACATATTTTTACACCTTTGAAAATAATAGATATTCTTTCAAAAATTCAGTATTTTATAAATATCAAGTTTTTGATAATATTGTTTATGTTTTGTGTCACTAACTTATTGTTTATCAAATCTTTATAACAGAAAGTTAACACTTCTAAACTATAGTTGCAGATTTTTAAAAATACTGATTTACTTATTTTAATATTTGGAAAGAGGAACAGAAAGAGGCAGAGACAGAGAGCAATCTCTCATCTGCTGGTTTATACCCTCAATGCCTGCAACAGCTGAAGCTGGGCCAGGTCAAAGCCAAGAACAAAGATCTCAATCCACATTTCCCACATGGATGGCAGTGACTCAACCACCTGAGTCATTATCTGATGCTCTCAAGGTATACATGAGTCAGAAGGTGAAATCAGGAGCAAAGATGGGATTTGAATGCAAGCTCTCTAAAGTGTGGCATAGGTGGTCTAACTGCTTTCCAAAATGTCTTTCTCATTTTGTTTGTTTATTTTAGCCTATTATTTTTTGCCTCATTCATGTTAAAGTTCTTTTACTGCTACACTTTTTGCTAACTCTATTGTAAAGGAAAATGGTTTGGGTTTTTTTTTTTTTTTTTTTTTTGCATGATAAGTTTCATTGTTTAGGAGTCTATCTTGATATTACATGACACATCCAAGGCTTTCATGTTATTTTAAGAATCTTCAGAATACATATGTATTTTCCATTAATTTACTCTTTACTTATACATGTACATATATTTTAATAGGTTTATTGTAAATAGTAAAAACTAAGTTCTTTTTAAAAAATCTAGTATGATAAGTTCTGCCTTTTTATAGAGTTTAATCAATTTAATATAATTGTTGGTGTTATTTTTGGTATATTATTTTCCTGTCCTTTTTCTGTTTTTTATTTGTTATTTGTCCTCAGTTTTTGCCTCTTTTACATTATTTCTTAATCATGCCATACCATCATATACATCTGCATATGAATATGTACATTCATATGTGTTATATATGTGAGCATATGTTATCTTATAAATTATACATTTCTATTTAAACTTCAAAAAATTTCTGAAAATTCTCTACATCTTTTGTAAGAGAAGTTAATCAATGTTATTCAGTTATTCTTTGTTTAACCTCTAACTGTGAATATTTTGTTTTGCATTTACTAAAATGTTTTTAAAAAGATATTTTAAATGGAAATGTTAAATCTATTTTCTCCTGAAATAGATCTTTCACATAACAAATACAGAAGCTTAAGAGGAGATAACTCCTTATACACCTATAACTCCTTATACACTTATTTTTTAATTTTTAAAGATTTATTTATTTATTTGAAATGCAGATTAACAGAGAGACAGAGGCAGAGAGAGAGAAAGAGAGAGAGAGAGAGAGAGAGAGAAGTATTCCATCCACTGGTTCACTCCCCAAGTGGCCACAATGGCCAGAGCTGGGCTGATCTGAAGCCAGGAGAAAGGAGCTTCTTCCATGTCTCCCATGTGGGTGCGGGGGCCCAAGGGCTTGGGCCATCTTCTACTGCTTTCACAGGACATAGCAGAGAGCTGGATCAGAAGCGGAGCAGCCGAGGCTAGAACTGGCGCCCATATGGGATGTTGGCACAGCAGGCAGCGGCTACGCCACACCGCTGGCCCCATTATACACTTATTACAAAATGACATTCGTTTTGAGATAAAATACAAGCAGCATGAAAAAGTTAGAAATTTTTAAATGTGATTTATGAATGCAAAATTGACTACATACTTTTCTCTATTTTCTACTTTAAATATTCTCAAAAAATGAGTCAATTAAACTCAGAAACTTAAGTGAGGTGGAAATTCCTAAAGGAAATAACTGTTTTGCTCCAAGGAAAATTATATGCACTTTTTTTACATGGGGGAATAGTGTAAGTACCTATTCTGTACTTAGTCAATGGGCTGCATTCCAAGTTCTTTCCTTAGTCAATCACCATATGTACCTCTAGATTGAACTGCCAGCTTAATACTGAAATAATAAGGTAAGCAGGAGGTAAAATTAGAGTAGCTATATACAAATTAGTTGTATATATTTAATATGAGTACATCCTAAGTTTTGTCATAACATATTCATATATAATATATATTATTAAAATAATCTTAAGTCTAGGAAAATATATGTCAGTCATCTAAATAGGACTACAAAATGTGTTGTGCAAATTCCTAAACATCAGATTATTCCCAAATGGGTAGCTGACTATTTCATAGAAAGGAATAATGATAAAAAACATAATCCAAAAATGCAAACATTAGCATCGTTAGCATTTATTCTGAGCTGTGCTCTTAGAACAGCAACATCCAGTCATTCTTCAAATGGCGTTGTGTTCTGTGTCTTCACTGTCCAAGGCAGTAATCTTAAGCCACAAATAGATATTGAGTACTTGAAGTTATCATTTATGTCACTGAGGAATTGAAGTTTCAATTTTACTGAACTTCAATTAATTAAAATGTAAATTTCCACATTTGGTTAGTGGCTACCCTATTTGACAATGCATTTGGATCCCTTTAAAAAAGTTTGTTTGTTTATTTTAGCTTTTTTATTTCACCAAGACTTTTGGTAAATAAAAACTATTGTAAGCTTTTACATATGCATGTATAACTCTAGGTCTAGGTATATATATATATAAAGATATAAATCTAAATCTCTATATACTTTTGAAAGTTTAATTAGGGACGCACGCTGTGGTACAGCAGGTTTCAGCCCTGACTCATAGAACTAGCATCTCATATGTGCACTGGTTTGTGTCTAGGCTGTTCCACTTCCAATCCAGCTCCCTGCTAGTATGCCTTGGAAAGAAGCACAGGATGATCCAAGTCTTTGGGCCCCTGAACCCATGTGGGAGACTTGAAGAAGTTCCTGGCTCTTTGCTCCATATAGGCTCAGCTCCGGCTGTTGCGGCCATTTGGCGAGTGAACCAACGGATGGAACACCTCTCTCTTGCTCTCTACCTCTCTGTAACTTTGTCTTTCAAATAAATAAAATAAAAATCTTTTTTAAAAAACATTTAAATTGAGCAATTCATTTACATGCGTAATATGAATTCTTTTTCCTGTTCTACTTTATTCAACTTCCTTCTGCTCCACAGTCATACTAATAGTTATCCTGTTTGAAATGTTGACATGTACTATTTTCTCTATTACAAATGCTTAAATCTATCACTACATGACTGTTCTTCTCAGCATGCAGGAAAACTCTTATGTCCTTCCTCTGAGAAGACTTGTCTGAGTACCCTTGCTAAAGTCTCTGTCTTTCCCTCTCCCCTCTACCACACACACGTCACCCTGGACCATGACTCTTTAGTTTCTTTTCCACTGTTTTTATTTTTGTTTTAACAGTTGGAAGTACCTAAAAATACCTTATTTGGCTTTTTATGTGTTTATATTTTTATTACCAAATAAGCATTAAAAATAAATGTTTATTTATTTTCCAAATGCATAAGTGAATTAATAATTGAAGTACATGTTACTCAATTTTGTGAACTATATTAGTAAATATCTTGATAGTTTATTACAGATAACAAATAGCCAAGAAATTTGGCAGAAAGGTGATGAATTTTTTTAATATTTATTTACTTAAAAGGCAGAGCTACAGAGAGAGAGAGACAGAAAGAGAGATTCCATCTGCTGGTTCACTCTCAAAATGGCCACAAAGTTCAGAGCTGGGCTTATCTGAAACCAGGAGAAAGGAGCTTCCTCTGGGTCTCCCATATGGGTACAGGGGCCCAAGTACTTGGGCCATCTTCTGCTGCTCTTCCAGGCCATCATCAGGGGGCTGGATCAGAAGTGGAGTATCCAGGACTCCAAATGGTAGTCATATGGGATGGCAGCACAGTAGACAGTGGTTTTACCAACTATGCCACAGCACCGGCCCTGGTAATGAATGTTTAAGTAGAACCACATATTCAACTACTCTGCACCCTATATAGAATAGGAGGTATAATAACTAATCAAAACAAGAACCTTTGTTGGTTTTTAAAGTATTTAAAATGTCAAAAATGTATCTTGTGATTTCTACCTTAAACGTCAATTGATATTTTTTTTTTTATTATTTTTTGCCAGGCAGAGTTAGACAGTGAGAGAGAGAGACAGAGAGTTATAGACAGTGAGAGAGAGACAGAGAGAAAGGTCTTCCTTCTGTTGGTTCACTCCCTTAATGGCCGCTATGGCTGGCACTGTGCTGATCCGAAGCCAGGAGCCGGGAACTTCCTCCCAGTCTCCCATGCGGGTGCAGGGACCCAAGCACTTGGGCCATCCTCCTCTACCCTCGCAGGCCACAGCAGAGAGCTGGACTGGAAGAGGAGCAACCGGGACTAGTACCTGGCACCCCAACCGGGACTATAATCCGGGGTGCCGCACCGCAGGCGGAGGATTAGCCAAGTGAGCCATGGCACTGGCTGATATTATCGTTAATATTAGAACACATTGAATTGACTGAGGTATATTCCTTCAACACATAATTTCCAGATATTTACAAACACCTATGGATGTACCTTGTATTTTCCTGGATCTGTATTATCTATTCTAAAAGCAAAATTTCAAAGGAAATATGCAAGTGTTAGGCTAGTGGCAGCTTCAGAAATACCTGCATCACATCAGAAACCTATGAAGTGGCTCTAGTACATTGTCCATGTAATAGCTTCCATTTTAAAAAATATACTTCTTACACTCTGTCTTGCTGCTAACCATTACATTGGTTTCTTGCCAATGCTGTGTCCAATAAATAAAAGTACTCAAGAGAATATATTTTTGAAATTTCAACGCATATTCCCTTATGGAAAATAAATATTAAACATAAAATATTTTCAGTCAGAATATTGGATTTGGTATATCTATATTGCTTGGTTGGATAATGGGAAAAAAAGAGCTCAAAAGTTGTTTAAGTATCATACATACACTCACAATTCTTCTATGTTTCCTGCTGTAAACTTTCAGTAGACTCCTGAGGCAGAAATACTATGGATATAATAGTGATTTAAACTTATTATGATATATTGACCTCTGTATGACCACATTCATCTGAATGGTTGTTAAAGCTGAGAACCACTACTGGAACCTAACTGTCAAAGTGTTTGCCTATTTACAGCAAGGCAATTCCACTATATCATATAAATAAAATCATACAGTTTGAATGGAAGGTGAAATTCATATAAAATTTGAACTGTCACACTTATTCACTACCCTTCCTTACCTTAAGTATAATTCCTTCTGGCAAGCCATGTGCAGCACAGAGTAAGGACACTTATTTAAAGCAGTCCTTATATATTTACCTTCTTCACATTTCTATTTACAGTGAATTGAAGATTTAAGAGGAATAAAAAAGTGAAGCAAAGGTTATTTTACAAACTCTCTTACTAAAATGAAATACAGCTTTTTTTTTTTTATGTTCTTATGGTATAAAAGAAACTCCAAGGGTAGTTGTTTGAACTATTTGCACAGATGCGGGTTAAGACATTTGTGTCCCATATTAATGTGCCTGGGTTTGATTGTTGGCCCTGGCTTCTGATTCCTGCTTTCTGACAATGCAGACCCTAGAGGCAGCAGTTGATGGCTCAAATAGTTCAGTTTGGTCCCAACCAACCCACAGGGGATATTTGCATAAAATTCCTGGCTCCTGACTACCCCAGACCCAGCCCTAGATTTTGTGGCCATTTGGAGAGGGAACTCATGAATGAAGCTGTCTGTCTCTATCTGTTTCTGTCTGTGTCTCTCTGCCCCTCAAATCAATAAAAAACAAAGATAATGATCCTTTAAAAATACTGCTTCATAAAATATGTTAAAAAAGAGAAAATGATGAAACAGTATGTGATATGATGGAAATTTGCTGGAATAAAGTTAAAAAACTTGATACCTGTGGTTATAGTTCTGTACCAAATTACTGACACTTTAAGATAGAAACACTCTCAAGCCTCTGATATGTTTATGAATAAGTTACTAACACAAACAGTATCACACATGTTTTTAAATCAACAGATTGTAATTCTCATAAAATAATAATATTCGTTAGTAATATTATATAGACAGAAACTTTAAAGAAGGAAGATTTTTAAAATGTTGTAATAATTATTTTGATTATTCAAATAAATAAGCCACTACAAAGCTTGACGTATCCTAAGAGAGAAAACCATAATCTTGTTCTGCCAAAAGACATAAGGGAATACAAAATGACACAGAATAAAACAAATAATAACAACTCACATTGATTAAGTACTACGTGTACTTTAATCATTGTGCTAAGGATGACAAATAGTTGATAGATAGACAAATTATTTCTGTAACTGTTACAAATTCTGCTATGCCAATAATCAGTTATCAAACCGTGTTTGAAAATCTGAAATATTATATTTAAGAGTACTCAAAAAAATTTGACATTATAATTACATGAAATCTTTGCTTTAGATCACTATGTAACATTAGGTCTTATCTGTGTAGTTCATGCAAATAATTCATGCAAATAATTATCACTATGACTTTCTTTTTTTCCTAAAATTCCAATTGGGATATGAATTCTTCATTAACACTTTGAAGTAAAATTAATTATTTGATTCTGGCACTTTACCTGTGAAAGTGAATTCAGTTTTTTAAGTGATGATTACTTTCAATTATCCCTAAAATTTTATGATGAAGTCTGTTATGAGCCAAAGAAAAGTCAAACATAACAGGCTAAAAGTCTATTTTGATTTATAATATTCAATATAAATGGTCAGATTAATATCTCTGAGCCAGAACTTTTCCTAGGACCTAGTTTCTCACAGCTCCATCATTCCAATGCCATGGTTCTAAATGATGTTAGCCAAGATTTTGTTCACATGGTTCCAAATGATTTTAGCCAAGATTTTGTTCACAGGTAACAATATTAGCATGAAGGGAGCTGAAATAAGTTACTTTGGCTTACATAGTTATTATATGTTGTATCTTATATGTATCATATAAATTTTATGCTCTCATGTTACCTGAAAATTCACCTAGCTTATCATGGACTAAAATTAACATTTCTTATTATGGGAAGTATTTTACAAACTGAATGATATATGTGTTTCTCATTTTTCTATTAATTTAATACCTACTAATTTCCTTGAAATGACAAAAACTATCACTATATAGTAGCAAAAGTATGAATTTCTATACCACTTCACACTAACTATTGATAAATAAGTAGATAAGTGTTAAAACCATTTGTTAGGAATTTTGTGATAACACCATAGATGTCTAAGGAAATAATGCATTCTCTTGTTTGAGATTATATGTCATTGTCATTTACTTACTCTGACCTTCCTTTCATAATGGTTTTTCAGCTTACCCATCAACAGTATCCTTCTTCCACTATAAAATACTCAAACGTATCATCTTCAATACTGTACACTCCATCTACTCAATGTTCTTCACACCATGTGGTGTTGGTTATCTTGATACCAGATATGTTTTCTTTGCATTTTTTAGATCATACCGTAAATATATTATAGAAAATTCTTACTTTATTATTATAGCAGTAAGAGAAATGTTTGACATTATTTTTAAAATATCAAAATAAATGTTTTTCTTTTATTATTATTATTATTATTTATTTTTTTGACAGGCAGAGTTAGACAGTAAGAGAGAGAGACAGAGAGAAAGGTCTTCCTTTTTCCGTTGGTTCATCCCCCAAGTGGCCGCTAAGGCCGGCACATTGCGGCCTGCACACTGCACTGATCCGAAGCCAGGAGCCAGGTGCTTCTTCCTGGTCTCCCATGAGGGTGCAGGGCCCAGGCACTTGGGCCATCCTCCATTGCTTTCCTGGGCCACAGCAGAGAGCTGGACTGGAAGAGGAGCAACTGGGACAGAATCTGGTGCCCTGACCGGGACTAGAACCTGAGGTACCTGCGCCACAGGTGGAAGTTTAGCCTATTGAGCCATGGTGCCAGCCAAAATAAATGTTTTCCTTGCATGGTTTCAGTATTTGAACACCCAGTTAAAAGAATTGTCTGAAATTTCATCTTGTTAACAAGTCTAAAATTAAGATATCAACTCTGTGGAAGTCTCTCCAGAATCTCATAGTAAACTTCCTTCTTTATTTCTTCATCTTTTTGAAAAACAATAAGCCCAAATGTGATACACATGAAACAACATGTTTGTGTCAGTTGTAGGGAAAACAAGTATGCTAATAATCCATGATAAATTTTCCTTTCTTTTTTAATTGAAAGCTATGTGAAGTTGAGACTAATATGCCAATGTAATGGTTAAAAACCAAGCTTCAGAAAAGAAACTCTGAATTAAAATTCTACTTCTGCTTCCTTATTTGTATTTAAAGTATTTTCCCTTGATGCATTTGTTTCTTTAACCTACAAAAGTGGGTACTCTTAGTATCAAAGATTTTCAAGAAGAGTAAATAAGTTTGTATATATTTTTGTGCACATATATGTGTTCTCATACATTCCTGAAACGGGTGACACACTATTTTACAGTGTTATTGATAGTGTTAAATGTTAAACTTAATGATATTTTAAAATATCATTATAATCATTATTTGACTTTTTAAGCTTACTTTGTCACAATGTCTCCTCATATTCTGAGTATTCTCATATTCTGTTTAAGATCTTCATTATTCCACTCCACTATACTGCAGTGTAGTATCTCCCAGTGCATTTTCCTTCTGTATCAATTTGAAGCCTATGAATTTAGATTCTTGAAAGAAGTTGGTAATGCAAATTTCTTCTGGGAGAATAATTCCTATGAAAGATAAAGGCAGGTCAGGGAAGCAGGACTGAATAGATTAGTTCTTAATTCTTCACTACAGGCTGCCCCCTGGGAAAGGGATGATGAAAAAAATAGAAATGAAGCCGAGCGTTCTGACAGCTGTGCAGATCTGACAATGATCTTGACCAATGTAATGGGGAAATTTGGAACAAAGATTGTACCAGGAGGAATCTAACATATGCAGAAATGGCTAGTTCTTAGTGAACCATGCCCTCAGCCATGACCCAAAGGTTGCCCAGAAAGAACAGCATTGTGGATTGAATGCTATGGCATCTTCACAAAACAATGCAGCTGGAAACTGGCATCAAATTCGACTCCCCAACAATGCATTCACTGAAAAAAAAAAAAAAAACAACTGAACAGCATTTACCTATGCATACCAAATCTTTCTAATGTCCTGTGAGCCTTAATGCTTCCCTCACACAACTACTGGTAAACTAAAAGGTAGATTATAACATTCCAAAATCAATTAAAACAACTGGAAGCTAAAATCAAAATTCTAAGCGTATTAGAAAAGATCTCTGTATACGTCTTTGTCCCTATTCACTAATTTGCTTTAACTGTTAGTTTGATATTAAAAGAAAAGCTCTAAAATCAATGTGGCTTCTGATACATAACACTGTTTCAAGCCTAGTTGCATTTGGATTTCCTCTTACTGTGCCCATTTCCGTGAGTTCTTCATTGATTAATATTCATCTCATAAGTAATTTCCTCCAATAATCTTATCTATACGACACCAGATTGTATTAGCCACCCTCCTCTGACTTCCTATAGTGCCACATAGATATTAGTAGACAGAGGTAAAGTGACTCTATTAGATGTTATTTCATGTTATGTGAAAATATCATGATTTTTCTGAAACAAAGGTCATTATTGTTGAGCAGGAGATGCTAAGACGTGATGTCAGAGTAAGAAATGAAACAGAAAAGCATAAGAAGAACAATTATACGACAATAGCAGACCTTTCAAAAGTACAATAGTGGGATGATAATCCATTCTTTGGATGTGTGCAGTTCTGTTAAGATAAGTAATTTACAGAGTTTTTTAAAGACTTTTATCTGCATATCAACAAGAATTTGGGAGATGATTAAAATTGTATGTCATTATCACTGATTTTATCATTGTGGCATTGTAAGAAAAATAACATTGGGAAATTCATGGTGTTGCTGTTATTGTTTTCTTTCAGTACAGTTCCTCTCCCAAATAATAATGTGTGCAGATTGAAAACTCAATTTTGTCACAGTGTATTTGGTGGGACAAAAAGGATTAGTAGAGAATATGAGAATTTTTGAGTAATGAACCATGCTAGCCTAACTCAGAATAAAGAGAATTCTTCAATGATAAATTCCAAGAGGATAGGCATGATTTTTTTTAACATAACACACCATCTCTAGGAATTAATATTGTGCTTGTGCACAGTAGTATTGAATGAACTGATACATGAATGAAATGGCAAAGGAATCATATTCTTAGATTTGTGTTGAGCTTCAGAAATTCTGTAGTGACATTGGTTTCAAATGTGCTAGACACAACTTAAAATAGTGATGCAGAAACTCAAAATAGGAAAATGATGTATAACATAGCAACCAATAAATTCACTTTGTGAATCCAAGTAAATACTCTTTGTGACTTCAAGGAGGGAATTATGAGCTACATCTATCCAAAAAGTGAAATAACTTTGAAAAAAATTGAAAAAGGAAATGTATTATTTTATATCTAGAGAGTCAGTTTTATCATTTTTATTGTCATTTATATATAGGCATGGAGATTAAACTATAATGGCCCATGGGAAAATGGATTTCAGTTGAATAATTCAGTATGAACCCATTTATGCAGAAGTAAGGGAATTTTTTTAAAGCAAGAGATGAAAAAAAGCCACACGAATTCATCTAAGATGTATGAATTTGTGGCAGACACTTCTTAATTTTCCACTGAAAAATTGGCTTTATGATTTAAAATAATTTAATTCCAAGAAGAAATCCCACATTTTATCTTATTCAGGGAGAGGGCTGACCCATAAATGAACTGTTTACTCAGAGGGGAAAAGATGTCATGGGGTTTTCTCTCCTACTAGCAGATAGAACATGCAGGCTTATTTCACTCCTCCACTTTACCAGTTTATCACAGAGTGGAATCAGCCTCTTGGAGGACCTGCTTCAGCAGACTTTGTTAGCAACTTCTTTTTGTTTGTTTGTTTGTTTAAGATTCATTTATTTGAAAGGCAGAGTTACAGAGAGGCAGAGGCAGAGAGAGAGAGAGAGAGAGAGAGAGAGAGAGAGAGAAGAGTCTTCCGGCCGGCGCCGCGGCTCACTAGGCTAATCCTCCGCCTAGCGGCGCCGGCACACCGGGTTCTAGTCCCGGTTGGGGCGCCGGATTCTGTCCCGGTTGCCCCTCTTCCAGGCCAGCTCTCTGCTGTGGCCAGGGAGTGCAGTGGAGGATGGCCCAAGTGTTTGGGCCCTGCACCCCGTGGGAGACCAGGAAAAGCACCTGGCTCCTGGCTCCTGCCATCGGATCAGTGCAGTGCGCCGGCCGCAGCACGCTGGCTGCGGCGGCCATTGGAGGGTGAACCAACGGCAAAGGAAGACCTTTCTCTCTGTCTCTCTCTCTCTCACTGTCCACTCTGCCTGTCAAAAAAAAAAAAAAAAAGAAGAGTCTTCCATCTGCTGGTTCACTCCCTGAATGGCCACAACAGCCAGAGGTGAGTGAATGAATCCGAAGCCAGGATCCTGGAGCTTCTTCAGGGTCTCCCATGCGAGTGCAGGGGCCCAAGGACATGGGTCATCTTCCACTGGTTTCCCAAGCCATAGCAGAGAGCTGGACTGGAAGTGGAGCAGTGGAGACTCCAACTGGGGCCCACATGGGATGTCACCACTGCAGGTTGTGGCTTTACTTGGCAGTGCCACAGCACCAGCCCCCATATTAGCAACTTCTTAACGATCATCTATCTTAGTGCTTGATCAGCCAGAAAGTAGTTTATCAAATTTCACCTCACTTCCATGACTCTATTACTGTAGTGGCATTCTAGATTTTTATGATATCATACATTGTATCAAGTATGATGATTTTATTTAAATTTGATCTAGAAGTAAGTTAATAGTTTAAGATAATGTAATAGATGATATATGGAGAATGGGAGCCAATTGATGCTATAAAAGTATCCTGAGAAGATCATTTTAAAATTGGCATTTGAGTTTATAAAAAGGTAATTAAATAACAAATTTATTCAGCTATAATGAATATTTGATTGGCTTTCAGAGATAATTGCCCTCTATCAGGGTCATAGCATTAACATGAAAATTAGTCATTATCTTCTCAGTGAGAATCAGAAAGAAATCTCCATTAAACATTTTGAAGGGAGTTTTCAATGAAGTAACTATGCATACTGTTGACATTACATAATGACTGCAAAATGTCTCCTCAAATACACTTTATATTTTCATCCTAAAATCACATTTTATTTTCATAGAAAATGGCTTAAATTACATAAAAAACATATATGTGTATTTATTCCTATAATTAGACTAACAGATGAAATTACAAAAAAATCAATAACTGTTATATTGATATGTTCATTGTGTATTATTAGTTGTTCCTGTTTAGCAGTTCTTATCTTTTTGATGTCTATTGATGAAATATTTGGGAGAAGTAATTTAAAAACTAAATCTTATACATTAAAAGGTAATTTCTTAAAAATATAAATAATATAGCTAAATAGACGTAGATGACCATAAGAAATTAAGTATTGATCTTGAACCTGATCTAGGGTTATGAAAACTGAGTGAAATATTGATCTCGCCAGTAAAACTAATATGCTAGAATTATATGTCAAACTGTAGCAGAAAATCATCAACTGAGGCATGGAAGATGGAGGGAAATTCCATATGATGACACATTTTCTGTAATACTTCTTAGGTAAATTAACTGTATAACTTAGAAATAGAGTAACAGAACACCTTAAAGCAATTACAACATGAAGGTAAAATGACACTTCTACATGAAGTTTTATAGAGAAATACTTCAACAACAACACATATCTGAAATACAGCCTTTGAAATCTAGCAGCTAATGATAATTACAAACTTACAACACAGATAAGAAAGATTCAGATAGGAAATTAACACTTAGAATAAGTTAGAACTATTAAAATAATGACAGATATGAGAAGTAGCACTTAATGAAATTGAATGCAGGAGTGCAAATCATGATTATAATAATATACTTCATTCCCATGTCAAGGTAGTGCTATAGCATTTAGGTATAGAAGAGTAAGTGATACTATTTTTTTAAATGTACTACCATAAAACTCTCTATATCGTCTTAGTAGTGTATCTGAAATATTATTCATCTTTTATGACATAGCTTAAATAGCTCTAACTGGTTGCACCAAGCAAGATCAGCCTTAGTTACTTCTGATCTCAATTTGTCTTCTGTCTACAGCTTGATAAAGCAATATTTTACAAGTCTGCTAGTATCATATTTCAAAAACTCTGCTTATTTTACACTAAATAATAACACTAACTTCTGGTTATATTAAAATCAAGTGATAATGTAGTACTAGATCACTGAATTGAAAGTATATTACTCTTATTGATATGTAAAGTGATAGTATCATAGTCTTTGGAGATTTAGATTTTCTGAAATTCGATAATAAATGTACACATCTGTATTCATCACCAGACAATAGCCCCCAGGTGTCAGATCTACATCTTTTTCTTTTTAAGATTTATTTATGTATTTGAAAGAGTTACAGGGGGAGGAGGGAGAAACAGAGAGAGAGAGATGGCTTCCATCTGCTGGTTCACTAACCAGATGACTACAAAGGGGGCTGCACCAGGCTGAAGACAGGAGCCAGGGGTTTCATCCAAGTCTCCCACATATTATGGGTGGCAGGGTCCCAACACTTGAGATATCTTCTGCTCATTTCCACAGGACATTAGCAAGGAGCTGGATCATAAGTGGAGAATTGAAACATGAACCAATGCCCGTATGGGCTGTTGGCAACACAAGCATTGATTAGAGCTCAAGAATTTTTCCATATCATAGATGAACAACATATGGTTGGGTGGTGGTTCCTTATCATTATCAGTTTAAAATTAATAAGATCAAATCTTAATAACTAGCTATCAGCCAAAAGGACACAGAGCCTCTATAACAGTAAGATAAAGACAATAATACGTGTCCCTGATCCAGGTTATTAAAACATATTTGAGTAAGCATCATTATTCAAAACATTAATAAGCAAAAAAGAACAGGTTCATGTATCAGGGGAAATAATATATGTTCTCTCAATATATGCTATTTATATTATGTATTACTTATATATATTTATATAGCCAATATAAATCAACAGATGACAAAATATAGAAATATTTTTAAAATTTGCAGAGATGTTTCTTCAACTCAATGAAGCCCAGTCACTTGTTAATCAGTCAATTTAACAATTTAATATTTTGGTGGCTTCATCCACTGCACCATAATGCCAGCCCCTCTTTTCCTCTTTGAATTCCCTTTTTCAAATGTTTTCACTGTCTGTCAGCAGCCAAACACTCCACCTCTTTGCCTCCTCCCTCCTTTCTGAGAGGTCCTTCTTTTACCTCACAGTGAAAATACACAGTAACTCGTATCTTTTAGCTTTCCAGCATAAAAATGCACCTGTTTTCCTCCTAACACCTGTACTTTGGTTATTATTTTCTTAAAACTTTATTTTAAAAAATCTTTATTCTGTCTTACATATTAAATATTTCATCCTTTAATGGATCTTTCTCATCAGCTTTTAAAAATAGTGAGTCTAGGGCTGGCGCCGTGGCTTACTTGGTTAATCCTCCACCTGAGTCGCCCACATGCCATATGGGCGCTAGGTTCTAGTCCCAGTTGTTCCTCTTCCAGTCCAGCTCTCTGCTGTGGCCTGGGAAAGCAGTGGAGTATGGCCCAGGTGTTTGGGCCCCTGCAACCACGTGGGAGACTGGGAGGAAGCGCCTGGCTCCTGGCTTCCGATCAGCATAGCTGTGGCCGTGGTGGCCATTTGGAGGGTGAACCAATGGAAGGAAGACCTTTCTCTCTCTATCTCTCTCTCTCACTGTCTAACTCTGTCAAATTAAAAAAAATAAAAAAAAAATAGTGAGTCTATTAAATATATCTCCCATATTAAAAAAAGTAACCTCGTCATTGATCTGGCATCTATCTTACTGTCCTTTCTCGCACTCACCACTGTCAAATTTTTCAAGAAATTTCTTTCCATTTCTTATCTCTGAGCCCTCATCAGTGACTCATTCATTCATTTGCTGCTTCTGGGGTCTACCTCCATTATTCCACTGAAATCCCTTTTAGAATCCCCTTGTAGAATTCTCTTATAGAAAATCCCTTGTAGAATTCCCAATGGCTTTTATGTCAATAAATGGAATGGGCATTGCTCAGTCTCCTATTTACTCAAACTTCAAGTAGTACCTGACAAGGGATCATCACTTCCTTGAAACAATATCTACTATAATCCTTTAAAAGAAATTTAAAGGCATTAAATGTAGCAATCTGAACTTTTTCAGGGATTCTCCTGCAAACCTTATCCTTTCTAGAAACTTAGGCATTATACTTGTCACCTAACTTTCATCTCCCATTTCCAACCTACCACCATAAGTCTCAATGTCATGTTTAACTCTTCATGTTCAATATTGCATTTGTAGTCCAATCCATCACTATCCTTTGCTGGGACTATAGCAGCAGCTAACTGCTTTTCCCAAATCCACTCTGGACTCTACAAATCTATCCTTCACCTTACCCACAGAACATATTTTTCAAAGTAAAATTGATCATTTTATTTTCTTACTTAAAACCCTGTAGTGACTTATTATTGGTTTTAAAACAAAAGCCAAATCTTAATTGACCCTGTAACTCTTCTTTCTACCTATTACACTATATTTGCATGTTGCATTTTTATGCAGAAAATCATGTTTGTTAATAAAGTGAGAACTTTAAAAAGAAAATCACACTAAGTTGCTGATTCAAATAAAGTCTGCTAATTGTAGATAATAAGACAATTTTTCTCCAGCAACCTATATTTTTTGTAATACTCCTCTCTTTTGTTCTCTTGGTGACTAAAATTTTAAAAATTTATTTGGGAACTATCAAGGAATACATTGATTGAAAATTGCAACCACCTATATTGTATACCTGCTAAAAATGTTGAGAACAAAACATGTTCATTCCTAAATACTAATGAGGAGTCAAATGGGTTAATACTTTGGAAATTAGGGTGGATAACCCAAAGGTTATCCTTTTTAAGGTCAGAAATGCCTGCCTGCCTGCCTGCCCACTCCGTGGGAGCTTCCAGTTTTATCATAAGAATAGCAAAGGAATTGAGACTCCATCCTTCTAAGCTCCCAGTTTGTTAAAACAAATTAGGTATCCCACCCTTGTGATGGCTCTTTTGTTTTATCATGCACAACTTTGTAATTGAATGTCAATCAAAATTATGCTTAAAAACTCCACTGCCAGGGACCACTTTGGGTTTTTTCCTTGCTTGGAAGCCCTCTTCCATGCCTCTCTGGCTTGAGGTCTTTGTCTCTCATAAATCTTGCTTTCAAATCTCTCTGCTTGTCTGCTTGGAAATTCTTCTTCTATGTAATACAAAGAACTGAGGTAATAATATATTCTCTGCTGCCATTTCCTGTTGCACTAATATTATATCAAGTGTAAAAAATAAAGAGAAAGGGAAGGCATTCGGCCTAGCAGTTAAGACGCCAGTTGGAACTCCTGCATCTCATATCAGAGTACCTGGGTTTCATACCCAGCCCCTGCTCTTGACCCCAGCTTCCTGCCCTGAGAGTCTGCTGTGATGGATTAGGTCATTGGGTTCCTGCCACCCATATCAGAGACCTGGATTGAGTTCCAGCTTCTGGCTTCAGCCCCAAACCAGCCCCAGCTGTTGAAGTTGTTTGGGGAATAAACCAGCACTTGTAAGCTCTGTCTCTCAAATAAATTAATATAAAAAAGGAAAAGACAGAACTATGTAATGTATTTATCAAACTGGTTATTTTTAAAACTAAAATGGAGATTTAGTCATATTTTAGTTTGAAAACATCATAAAAATCTTTTTGGACTTAAGGTTTATGTATGTGTTATATTACCCAAAAGAAATGATTTTGATGCATGCAATATTTTTAATTAAGTACTTATTAAATTATTCATGAGGTAGTTTTAAATAGTTTCAGTCATGTCCTATCAACTTAATTATCATATAGTTACTGTTAGTAAAATGGTACCATCTTCCTAGCCCAGCCTGGATTACTAGAAGTCAGGTGACCAAATGGCCCGATCACAAGTGTCTGTGCCACCCCCACCCTAACGGGATTTGCTGTTCCCACTTCCTTACCTCTGCAAAGCTATATAAAGACCTGTTCTCCCAGTATAGGCTATTGTTCTCTCGTGCACAGGGAGGCAGCCTGTCAGGTTTCCCCCACCTGACAATAAATCTTTTTCCTTACTCAGGTGTTTGGTGTGTTTTGTGGTGATGAAGTGGGTAGGCACATAGGTTAAAATCAATTTGGTTTGTGAGCTGGAAGACCACGCCTTCACCATGCCCCTGTGTGACCTCATCCCCCTACCTGCCCAGACCTGCGTGCCAACCAGCCAATCAGGTTAATTAACCACTCCCCTTTGGAAGCGGGTTAAAAGCCTGGGGCACAGTGTGTCCAGCCCCCGGCTCTTCTTCCCTGGCCTCTTGTCAGGAGGGGGCTTGCTGTAGCCCCGCACCTCCTGGGCACATGGCCATGTGCTCTAGGCTTCCTGGCCTAGATGCTCTTCCATGTGGCTGGGTCCTGGTGCTTGGTATGAACCCCTATTTACCTCTCTCTAAAATAAAGCTTTCACTCTTCTATGCATCTTTTTCACTAAATAAAAGCTTAAAACGTACCATGCTGCCTCGTTTATCCGTGCCGGTATTTAGAATTCTTCTCTAAATATTAGGCAATAACCCTCTTGGGCTTATTAATATTGGGGATTTAGTAATAAGCTTGTGGTGAAATCGTATGGTACCCCAAATTCTGGTAGCACCTGTGGCACCTCGGATAGCATTTCTAGGGAACTTTAAGGGCCACATTTTAGTGTAAATTTTAGGGGGTCTTTTCTGATTTCAGTGACCTCTCATTGGTGCAGGAACTTGAGACCAGGTTCTACCATTGACCTTGCTCTCCCCTTTGGGGGGGGGGGTGTAAGTTGCTTCAGGAACCTGGACTTTTGCCAACCACAAAACTCACCCTGGACCACCTCCTTCACCACCAAACCCTTTGAAATCTCCATCCACACACTGGCTCTTCAAAATTCCTGAGGAAAGACAGGGCAGGTAGAGAATCCTCTCATTGGAACTCTCTGTGTGACTTCTCCTTGAAGTCCTGGTACCAGGCACCACAACTCATATGATCTCATGCCTCTATGGACTCTGTCCCAGCAACAGTGGGTGTGGGTGACAACTCAATCCCCTGTTTCCCTTCTGTGGGCTATGCCCTGGGCTCCAGTGGGTGCATGGTTGATGACCCCACCATCTGTTCCCATATCCTTCCATTGGATGGCCGTGATCTTGGGGACACCTGATATCCACCAGTCTGACTCTATAGGTCACCATGGCAGCTTGGTCCTGCATTCTATCTGCTCCTACTCTCAGTTGTCTCCTACCTTGCCAACCCATCCAAATGGCTACTTAACAACATGCTTAAACCCAACATTATTAGGATCTCTACCACTTCTATGAGCATTTGGAAAAATATAAGGTGATCTATGTCTAAGCTTTCAATCTCTGCTCAAACTCTTAATTTCTAAAGCTCTCAGTAAAAGGCCAAAACTCCAGTTCTCACTGTCTCGTTCACTGTACTTCCCCCTCCCAGCTGGGAATTCTAAGCTCCTGCTCACCCTTATCTCAGAACCAGCCCTTGTCCATGTCTACTCCCCCTGCCTTATCTATTATCCTCTCCAGCACCCTCCTCCCTGAGAAGCAAAGGCAAGCTTGGAAACAGGCCGGGCCACCTCCATGCCATCTCCCTCCAGCCCTGGTCCTCCAACTGGTCTCTGCCCTCACCATCCTGATCCAATTTTATCATAAGAATAGCAAGGGAGTGGCGATTCCATCCTTTTTAACTCATTTTACTGTACACAAGTCACCTGCCCCACCCTTTGATGGCTCTTTGTTCTATCATGAGCAAGCCAGATAGGATAAAGGATTGCAAATCAAGTCTTATGATGGGTTTTGTCCCCATCTTGCAACTGAATATCAAGCTGACTTTGGCAGGTCTCCTCCATTCCTACAAACTTGATTTCCTGGTCCCATTAGCAAGCATTTACTAGTTATTTCATCGGTTGGCTCTGGGTTATAGTCTAATCATCCCATTTGCAGACAGGCAGTTTTTCGATCCAGACTCCCATTAGATACATACAGTCCGTATGTAGCCTGAACTTATGTAGACAATTTTCAGCATGTCTCAGGTATCCCCTCTCTTCTTAAGTTCCCTCTTTTGGGTCACTTCTGTCTGGTTCTCCCTATGTAGTATATACTGCAGAGGAGGTTTATTGGGAGAATTTTATTCCCCCACTATGCTTTATTGTAACTTCACCTGCCTAGTCACTAACCTACATTGGAACCAGAGCTGGCACTCTCTAGCTTAAAAACACCTTTGCTAAGGCTCTTACCCTGAAGGTTCATTGTTGAAATCAGGCTTATTAGATAAGACTCAAGGTTAAGGTTAAAAATAGAACAATTTTTTTCTTCAAGTAGGGGAACAAACTGACAGTATATATTTGACCAGGCAGAGGCCCAGTCTAGCACACTACTGGTAAAGGGAACTGATCACTCCCTGCACGTGCTATTCTGACAAACATATACCCAAGGTTACAGGCATGGAAGGCTGAGTGAACGTGGGTAATACGTGCTGATCCCACGCTCACATTCTTCTCTGTGGGCTTCAGTGCATGTCTGGACACCACAGACAGTAAGAAAGTTTTGAGAGACATATTGACCCCTGAACTTAAAGAAAAATGCCTCATCTTTTATACACTATTATCTGGCCTGGTTGATGTGTCATTCGTTAGCTCTGTGTTAACAGCCAAAACTGTCTCTCTCTTCCTAAACCTTCATCCTCCATTCTTCCACTCCCTCTTTTTTAACCTAGCCACTTTGGCAACTCTTCTGCCCTGCACCAAGAGGGCCATGAATCCCTGAGAGAAATTTCAGAAACTCTATACACATATATCTCTCTCAGTCTATGTGAGATAATGATCAAGACTACTGGTCCTTCAAACCAGCAGGCTCACTGGGTTAATTACTATTTCCAGACAAATCTCCTTGTCCATAATTGCCCCTTATTCTATCACCTATCAGATTCTCCTTAGGAGTCTCTGGAGGGGTGCCCATCTGCTCTGATGGATGCCCTCTCCCATTAAACCTAACATAATGGTAAACAATAACTTGCCAAACTTATTTTGCAATTTGTTTTAACATGTTTCTGATGATTTAGAAATGGGTAATCAGTACTTGATGAAGCAGCAGTGGGTAACCAGTACTCATTATAGCCCCTATGGTGAATTTTGCAGTCTCTAGTTTAATGTCACTGATTTATAGTTAAGAGTTTCATAAAAGGAGTAGAATCCCATATGAATGCAATTTTGACCTTAATTCAGATAACACCCATCCAGGTGTTATTGCTAAATGTAACTTGGGTAAAGGCAGATGAGATAAATGTGTCTGAATATAAACATTGATATTCTTAGCATCTTATATTCTATAAAAGGACTATTTGGGTTTACCACCATGTTTTCATAAATTGTCCATGTGAAAATAGTTCAACACCACTTGAAAGTAACTGAGGCTGATATTCAATGTGTTCTGTTATTTAGAAAATGTTGTCTTAATTTGGAGATTTCTAAAGGGTTATTTCAAAATGTAAATCAAAGAAATCAGCAGGTGGAAAGCAAAAGCTATTATTTGACATAGAACTAGAATCTGGTCCTCTGTTAAAGCAATGAGGTTTTCACAATATTTTGAAATCGTCTTAAAAATCTGTTTAAAACCTGTAGTTTCTTGTTTTAATAGTCTTGTTTAATTGGTGACTCTCAGTTTTCTAGCCAGCTTCAGTAAGCTATTTTTGTCTTCCCTAGTTTTGAGTCTGATAAAATTGTTCCAAGTTATGGGATATGATTCCATGCACTAGCTCCTAAATTTAAGGTCTTATTTCTGATTTTTGGAATGGCCAAAGAGACAGAGATTTTGTTTTCTATTAAAGTAATCTATTATGTTCTCTTAATGTCTCTGTTAAGTTCTGATTGTTTAAAACAGCTGAGTTTTTAATTAAGAGTTATGGATTGTTTGAATTTATGCTTATTGTATAACATTTGAGAAATCACCTTGTAACAATGATCAAATCTGGTCTATATTATGTCATGCTGTTAAGGGATCCTATTTCTGCCAGATATTTTAAACCTCCTTGGCATCCTTGACAGGCATTCAGAAAAAAAATCAAATTCCCAATTTCTTTGGACTTTGATATTTTCAATTGGGCCACTGGAAATATAAAAGGATATATGTCTCTCATCTTGTAGAGACACTGACTAATCAGGCTATTTGGATTATATTACAAGTACTGTCAAAATGTAAAGTGGTGCTAAATTTTAAGTTATGATAATGTAAAATGCTACTGATAAAAATGTCCAAAAGTTAAAAAGTCGAATGATCTTGTGGTACCAGACATGATGGTTATCTTAAAGAGAAAGGCCCAAAGGCCTAAAGGCGATAAATGGTTTTTAAAATCCTAGATAGACTTTTAGTTTAGACCATCAAAGATTAAAGTTGGGACTTGAGCAACCCGTTTACTTGCATCTTCTTAAGTTTCCTCTGGTCTCTTTTAACAATACCAAGAGGAAAAGAAAGGTAGGTAGCAGAAGCAATGTAAAGATAGGGGGCAGGCCAATTGATGGGTGCTCTACACAGTGATCTGCCATCAAGGAGACCCAACAGGCCAATCCACTGCATTGGTTTATATAGAAAGCCAGGGCTTCAGAAGTCAGCTCATGAAGAGCCCTGGCAGCTCTGCCAGCCAAGAATTAGACCACTGAAAACATAACTATCCTGGAGTCAAAGGACACCCAGGTCAGAGCTGCAGACCTTGTTGGCTCTAAGCTGAAAAACTCTTCATTCTGCCCAACCTCCAAAGTAACCACCACTACTGAGGAGATGGCCAAGTAGGGTCAGCAACATTGCAAGCTGAACTGTAAATTTCCTGTTAGAGATGCCACCTGCCTTTACCAGGCCAGGTCTACTCCCAGGCCAGCTAGGTGATGGAAGTCAACAGGGTGCCTTCCTCAAGGAGGTTAACACCTCTCTTGTGATGTACTCCATGTACAGAGATAAATAGGCCTAGGCTTCATGACTGGAAAGGCCTTAAAACCCACCTGATAATTATCAAGATCTTCTGTCAATTTCTATTTGCCTCTCAATGGGAGAGCTCACTCATGGTTTAGAGAGCACCTTCCCTAGGTCCTCTAATTATGACTCTGTCCTTTGTTCTAGACCCTCTCTATCCCACTTGAGGTCTCATTCCTTTGTAATCACACCCTATACTCTTATTTATTTTTGTTTTTTTTTTTTTGACAGGCAGAGTGGACAGTGAGAGAGAGAGAGAGACAGAGAGAAAGGTCTTCCTTTGCCGTTGGTTCATCCTCCAATGGCTGCTGTGACCATAGCACTGCAGCCGGCGCACCACACTGATCCGATGGCAGGAGCCAGGTGCTTCTCCTGGTCTCCCATGCGGGTGCAGGGCCCAAGGACTTGGGCCATCCTCCACTGCACTCCCTGGCCACAGCAGAGAGCTGGCCTGGAAGAGGGGCAACCGGAACTAGAACTTGGTGTGCCAGCGCCGCAAGGCGGAGGATTAGCCTGTTGAGCTGCTGCACCAGCACACCCTATACTCTTACATCAATGGCTCTACTCTGGACCTCTGTGTATTGATAGTCCTCCCTCTTCCCCCTTAACATTATATGATTATTCAGAACTGTCCTTTTTTATCTAATTATTTTATTTATTTGAAAGGCAAAGTTACACAGAGGTAGAGAGAGAGAGTCTTCCATCTGCTGGTTCACCTCCCAAATGGCCACAACAGCCGGAGCTGGGCTGATCCGATCCGAAGCCAGGAGTCTACTCTGGGTCTTCCATGTGGGTGCAGAGGCCCAAGGACTTGGACCATCTTCTTCTTCTTTCTCAGGACATAGCAGAGAGCTGGATCAGAAGTGGAGCAGCCAGGACTAACTGGCACCTATATGGGATGCTGGCACTGCAGGAGGTGGCTTTACCTGCTATGCCACAGCACCGGCCCCTCAGAATTTTTTCTACAAACTCCTCCTCTCTCCCTCCCTGTGGAGCCCCTTGATCACTTGGTTAATGGCACTTCTAGGACCACTGGCTGCTATTCTCACCCTGGCTTTTATACTACATTGTCTGTTTAAGTGTTTACAGAAAGTGATAATGGAGTGAACCAAACCCTTCACCAACAAGGCAGTCAAGCAAATGCTACTACAGGAATATACTGGGCTTCCCACCTAGGACATCACAACTTTAAATATAGCACCATTCCAGCAGAGAGTAACTCATCAACCCCTGTCAGCAGGAAGCAGCTCTAGAAGATAGATCATCTTCCCTCCACCCCTCCTGGACCTTTGGGGCTGATGAAATCCCATACTATAAAAAAACAAAAAGCTCCAGCCCTTCCTATTTATGCAGACGCTGGGAAGCCAATTGCTAGATGGCTCAAGTAATAGGGTTCCTGCCACCCATGTGGGAGACCTGGCTTGGCTTTTGCCTGGTTCAGCCCTGTCAATTGAAGGCAGTTGAGCAGTGAACCAGCAGATTGGAGTATTTTCTTTCTCTCTCTCTGCCTTTTTGAAAATTATATATTTATATAAAGGGAACAAATTTCTGTGTTTCATATATACAGCTTTAAGAGCATAATGATACTTCAGACCCTACCCTTACTCACTAACTCCCACTCTCCATCCTTATTCTTTATTATTTTTCTTTTAATTTTTACAGTGACATACTTTTAATTTACTTTATAATCACAAGCTTAACTTTCCACTGAATAAATAATTCAACAAATAGTAAGTAAAAGAACCACTGTTACTTGAGAGTATAGACAAGGGCTATAAAGAATTATCAAATCTCAAAATGTCAATTTTACTCCTATACATTCCTTTTTTGTACTCTGTATATTAGTTACCATAAATTAAGGAAAACATGATATTTGTCATTTGGGGACTGGCTTATTTCACTAAGCAAGGTGGTCTCCAGTTGCATCAATTTTGTTGCAAAAAAAAGACAGGATTTCATTCTTTTTATGGCTGAGTAGTATTCCATCATGTATATGTACAGCAATCTCTTTATCCACTCATCAGTTGATGGACACATCTTATATTTTTAGTTCATCTGCTATAAACATGGGGGTGCAGATAACTCTTTCATATGCTGATTTCATCTTATTTGGCTAAAGTCCCAGGAGTAGAATCACTGGGTCATGTGGTATATCTATTTTCAGCTTTCTGAGGACTCTCTATGCTGTCTTCCATAATGGTTGTACTAGTTTACATTCTCACCAATAGTGGATTAGGGGACCTGTGGGCAGGTCATCAGCCTTTGTTTACACTTAAACATATGGATGGAGACTTCCCCGCACAGACAATTAGACTAAGGAGATTCCAGGAAGAGGCAGGAAGAACCTTAACTCACTGCTAAACCTCTCACAAGAGATGATATAGATAATCAGTCACACCTGAAACCTGCATTTATCACCTAAGTGTTTTATTGTACCCTTGTAATCAATAATTAAGAACCTTATCAGGAACTCTTTGTAACCTTAAAAGCCTTTTTGATATGTAAATCTTTTGTACTTCTTCTTGTAAACAACTGGTCATGTTTAAATACTACTGGATTTGTTCAGTAAAGGAGCCTTGATCAGGACTTGTCTTGGCTCCATTCTTTGCGTCCTTGTCCCTGCATTCCCACTCTCTGTTTCAGGAAACCCAGTTCTTTGTGCTGCAGGCCAGCACAGGGACCTTTTCCCCACAGCCTCACCAGCATTTATTTTGTGATTTTTAGATGATAGCCATTCCAACTGGGGTGAGGTAAAACCTCACTGTTTTAATTTTCATTTCCTTGTTGGCTAGTGACCTGGAATCTTTTCATATGTCTGTTGGACATTTGTATTTCATCCTTTGAAAAATATCTGTTTATATCTTTAGTCCATTTTTTAAGCTGTATTGCTTGTTTTGTTGTTGAGTTTCTTTTTTTTTTTTTTTTGACAGGCAGAGTGGACAGTGAGAGAGAGAGACAGAGAGAAAGGTCTTCCTTTGCCGTTGGTTCACCCTCCAATGGCCGCCGCGGCCGGCGCGCTGCGGCCGGCGCACCGCACCGATCCGATGGCAGGAGCCAGGAGCCAGGTGCTTTTCCTGGTCTCCCATGGGGTGCAGGGCCCAAGCACCTGGGCCATCCTCCACTGCACTCCCGGGCCACAGCAGAGGGCTGGCCTGGAAGAGGGGCAACCGGGACAGAATCCGGCGCCCCGACCGGGACTAGAACCCGGTGTGCCGGCGCCGCTAGGCAGAGGATTAGCCTAGTGAGCCGCGGCGCCGGCTGTTGTTGAGTTTCTTGAGCTCCTTATGTGACCTCTATATTAATCCTTAATCAGATGTATAATTTGAAAATATTTCCTCTCATATTGTCAGTTGCGTCTTTACTTTGTTGAGTGCTTCCTCAAATAATTAAACAAAAATTTTAAACATAGACAGGAGATCTAAACAGAAATTTCTCAAAGGTGAACATACATATTTGCTACATATACATGAAAAAATGCTGAATATCACTAATCATCAGGGAGATACAAATCTAAACCACAATGATATCATACCACTGAATTTAGAAAGGCTTTTATCAAAAAGACCAAAGATAACAAGCAGTGGCAAAGATGGAGAGGAAAAAGGAACATGTACACATTGTTGTAAGAATGTAAATTAGTACATTTTGGAATAACAATATGGAGCTTCTTCAAAAAATTAAAAATAGAACTAACATTAAATCCTGCAGTTTCTCTAAAAAATTAATAAATATATTGCAGAGATGTCTGCACTCATGTTTATTGCAATATTATTAACAATAGCCAAGAAATGGAAATAATCTGTCCATCGACACATGAATGAATACATAAAATCTCGATTTACAGGTAAAGAAATACTATTGAGCCATAAGAAATGTTGAATTCCTATAATTTGCAATAATGTGGATGGAATTATAGGTCATTACTTTAAGTGAAATAACCAGGCACAGGAAGATAAATGCCACATTATTTTACTCTTATCTGGAATTTATGAATCTGGATGTCATAGACATTGAAAGAGGAATAATGTTTACTGCAGACTTGGAAGAGCAAGAGGAAGGGAGAGATGAGACAAGTCAGTCAATGTGTACTAAGTTGTAGTTAAGAAAAATAAACCCTGGCATTCTAACTGTGCAACAGGGTAAATGATAATGATAATTTATATTTCAAAAGCAAGAGAATAAATTATTTTGAAAGTGGTCACCACAAATAATTGAGGTGATAAATATGATTATCCTGATTTGAATGTGTCTCAATGTATACATGAACAGAAACATCACATGGTATCCATAAATATGTAAATGTTTTATGTATCTATCAGCTTAAGAAAAGCAAAGGAAATGAATAAACAAAAAAGAAATCTTGAAGACGCAGAGTATACTAGAACTCAGAGAATAAATAAATTTGTAAATAGATAATACTGGAGGACAAAAGAAATTGAGGCAAACTAGGCTTTACTTGGATCAATACACAGCCTCAAAAAAGGGCAGTCCCTGTTTTCATAGGGAGGAACTGTTGGCAATCTATCTCATTTCCCTTTTGGTCTCCAATTACAGAACATTAGAGGTTTATTTCAAAGGTTTCAAATTTTCTACTGAAAATCACTGTTGTTTTCTATGCTTCAATTTAGATATTGTTGTTAAACTGTCTTTCCAATCCTTCCTTCTGCTTTTAGTTAAGTTACTATCATATTAACTTTGGGTGTGATCTTTTATTTGCTGAAGGCTTAATATGATTCTTTAATATATTTCAATTACCTGGTTAGATACTCCAGATTCTCCATTATCTGAGCCATCTTATTCTCTATTTCTTGAACAAGAGTTATCTCAAATTTCTTATCTACTATTTCCATTATCTAGATAATAATCTATAGTTGTTGTGGGATATGTTGTTGTTGTTGTTGTTTCAGTAGATTCTGGAACAGGTGGTCTTGCCTTCTGGCCTGTCTTTTAAAAAATAAGACTCCAGATGATGTTTTCTTCATTGAGCAAAGAGGTGCTTTAGCCCTGTTTCAACTAGAACAGGAGAGAAAAATAACATGTATGATGAATAAAAGCATCAAAAATGTAAATATTATAAAAATATAATAAATATTGGACAAATATTAGCTGTACAAAATGATAATAGTAGCAAATCATAAGATTCAAAATATAAGGGTAACTAAAATTCCTGAATATAATGATGCAGGAGTCAAATTACATGAGTTAAAGTACAACTTCATAATGTTGTCAACAAATGATAACAATAATATTTTCATATAGACTGGGATAAATCAACTGTGACCTCTGGAATACCATATTACAATAATAAATTGGTTTAAGTAGTAACAATAAAGATAAAAAAAGAAAGAAAAACCCATTTATCTTAGTAATATAAATAAAAACAAGAACAAAAAAAGGACATTGAAGTAATTCATACTTATCAACACTATCATAATGAGTATAAATTGTTATTTCAATTAGTCCATTAAATATAAATAAGCCAATTACTCCATTTAAGAACCAATTTTTTCAGATTTAATAAAATATAACAAGTGGAGGTATTTGAGCCTCCTCATACACCAAATTGATAGATTTACCATTTTTTATTAATCTCTATATATGCACTTAAATTAGATTTTATTGACATGAATAGAGAAAATTTGCTATGCATATACATACATATATTAAATTATAATCAGTGCCAGCATCGTATATGGATGCCAGTTCGAATCTTAGCTGCTCCAATTCCGATCCAGCTCTCTGCTATGGCCTGGGAATGCAGTAGAAGATGGCCTAAGTCTTGGGCCCCTGCATCCACGTGGGAGACCCCGAGGAAGCTCCTGGCTTTGGATTGGCACAGCTCTGGCTATTGCAGCCAATTTGGGAGTGAACCAGTGGATGGAAGACCTCTCTTTCTCTGCCTCTCCTTCTCTCTCTGTGTAACTCTTTCAAATAAATAAATAAATCTTTACAAAAATTATATATCTTTTGTGATTGATATTTAATTGACTTTTCATACTATTGTTATTTTTAAGTGGTAGCAATGATGGTATGATAAACAAATGGGGCATGATAGTAAAAACTGGACACAGTACATGAAGCAATTTATACTTACAGAGGGATGGGAATTACAAATTTCTTTAAAATGGGGGCATTTTAAAAATTTGTCATCTATTTGTTGGCACTCTCTTAACAGAACTTTTCAACTGACAATGATGAAAATGTTATGTGCTTGCTTCATCAAATATACTGCCCACAAAACCCTTTTTCTTTACTGTGCAGCCATTGATTTTAGATCCTCAGTTTATCTTGTCTGTGATAATTTTTACTATCATGTTTCAATGTTGGTCACATTTTTTCCTCCTATCTTCTACATTTGTTAATTGAAATTTATGAATCTAGTCCTTTAAATGCCTTTTAAAATCTCTTTATTTTATAAATTTATATTGTAGAGAAAATGATGTCTTTCTGAAAATGTACTTTTTTTGTCAGAAATATAACTACAAGCCATTCTTTACTCATTGCTTCTTCAATTCTTATTTCTTTAGGTAGTCTAAATATTTAAAAAAAAATTATGCCAAAAAGATGTTTTGAAAAAGGAAGGGAAACTTGATAAGACTTAGACAAAATGTCCATTCTTACACAGATGATTTGACTACTTCTTAAGAATTAAATATAATATATGTTTTAAATATAAAAAATCAACAAAAGACATTTACTAATAATATCAAAATAATCTTCATAAATATTCATCATGTGTGTATTGAAACACAAGATAGAACATTGAGAATGACTGACAAGTTGTTTTTCCGGTGTCCTCAAACCATAAATCTGTCATGTTCATTCTTGTTCAAAGAGAGTGACAGCAGATGAGAAGAAATTGAATGGCCTTTGAAAAAATGAAACACACATGACAGATGCCATATGGCTTATTCCTTCATAACTGTATTGAATACATTTATAAAAAAACATCAGCTAAAAGAATAAACTGAAATATTATTTCAGAAATGGTTTGTATTCAAAATAAACACACAACAAATGTCATGTAGCACTCAATGACCCTATGTAATCTGGTGCAGTATATTATAAACAAATATTGAGTATAGGGGCTTTGAATAATACACTATTTCATTTAGAAAAAATATTCAATAGTGGCAGGACAGCAACAATGAACCACAATATGCCTGTTGCTTGAATTGAAATGTTCTTAACTCATGAAAATTTCTACTCTTCCTCCCCTAAATTTAAATTATTTTTATACAAGTCCAAGAAGTAGTAACTTTATATTTTAAGAAAATCCATGAATATTTCCCTGAAATATAATTTTGAAAGTGTAATGAAAACATCATTATTTTGCATAGCTAATAATACATAGTTAATTTCATTAAATATTTATTCAAATAGATGAAGAGGAAATACATTCCACTCATTTTTTTTATTTATTTATTTTTTTATTTTTGACAGGCAGAGTGGACAGTGAGAGAGAGAGACTGAGAGAAAGGTCTTCTTTTTGCCGTTGGTTCACCATCCAATGGCCGCTGCGGCCAGCACACTGCAGCGGGCGCACCGCGCTGATCCAAAGCCAGGAGCCAGGTTGCCTCCCCTTGTCTCCCACGCGGGTGCAGGACCCAAGCACTTGGGTCATCCCCTGCTGCACTCCCAGGCCACAGCAGAGAGCTGGCCTGGAAGAGGGGTAACTGGGACAGAATCCGGCGCCCCAACTGGTACTAGAACCCGGTGTGCTGGCACTGCAAGGTGGAGGATTAGCCTATTGAGCTATGGCGCCTGCCTCCACTCATTTTATAAAGCTGATTTTGACCTGTTATTGGAACCAGGCAAACAAACTTAAATGAATAGAGCCCAATATTCACATGAAATATAAATACAAAATCCTTAACAAAATATATATCAACATGCCTAATTCATATAATTTTTATAGTATTACTAAATGGGTTTATTGCAGTAATACAATTGATTCACATTTAAAAATAAACCTATGTAGTTCACCACACGTGGGAAAAATCACATGATCATTATAGTTGATGTATTATAATTAAAATTATTAAATTGTTAATATGATTCAACAAAATTCATTCAGGATAAAACCCCTAAAAACAAGAAGTAATAGGTCAGAGCTTCCTTAATTTGATAAAAAGGGCATCAGACTACAGCTAATATTATTTTTAATGCTAAAAATCAGAATGCCTTTTTCCTCAGATTAGAAACATAGCAGGTGAATTTATTTTTACACTCTGATTCAATATATTGTTGTGGATCCAAGCCAGTAAAATAAAGTAATAAAAGGAAACAGGAGTATAGTTTTTAAATTAAAAAAAGTATTTTTATTATCCCATTGCACATTTTCCATGTAAAAAAAAACCCTAAAGAATATTAAAAAATGACATCTAGTGAATGAGTCTAGGAAGGCCATAGAGTGCAAGATAAACATACACAAAACAATTTCATTCCTGTAAGTAGGCAATGAACACTATAAATAAAAATGCTATACAATAAAATACAAATGCAAAACCAAAATGAAATATTTAGGAACAAATCTAACAGATCATATACAAGGAAGCTTCAAAAAATTCATGGAGGGGCCAGTGTTATGGTACAGCATGTTAAGCCACTGCCTCCAATGCCAATGCCAGCATCCATAGGAGCTGAAGTTCATTCTGGCTCCTCTACTTCTGATCCAGCTCCCTGCTAAAGCACCAGACAAAACAATGTAAGATGGCTCAAGTGTTTGCATTCCTGCCACTCACATGCGAAATGCCCCTGGAGTTCCAATATCCTGGCTTCAGTCAGGCAGGCACTGCCTCCACTCTCAGCCACTTGGAGACTAAAGATTCTCTCTCTCTCTCTCTCTCTTTTTCTCTCTCTCTGTCTCTTTCCATAACTCTGCCTTTCAAATAAACAAATATTTTTTAAGTTCATGGGAAAAGGTGTACCATGCAAAAACTCCAAAAGTACACCAAAGAAAATTTACCTTTTAATTTAAATTTCCATGGATTCAAAAAAATTTTAATTCTTATTTATTTGACATGGAGAGACAGGAAAAAAAAAAAAAAAAAAGACTCCCAATTGTTTGGTTCATTCTCTAAATGCCCACAACAGCCAAGGATCTGGAACCAGTTACTTAATCTGGGTCTCCCACGTGAGTAGCTGGGATGCGACCACTTGAGCCATTAACAAGAAGCTAGTTTGTAATGTGTGATTGGGACTCAAATCCAGACTGTGTGATAGCGATATGGGAATTAAAAGTAGCAGCTTAAACACTGCAACAAAACTGCCTTCTCCCCCCTAACTTTCTGAAGTACCCTCATGTATATATTTTACTTATCTGCAGAATACTACAAAATGTTGAAGAGAGAAATTCTATACTAATAGATTCAGAGATTCAATATTATTAATATATCAAGTCTTTCAAAGTTCTATAAAATTTGTAAAATTATAATCAAAATGTCCAAAACTGCTATATACATAACCTAATTCTCAAATTTTTTGGAAAGGTAAGAGACACAGGATACCTAACACAGCCATTGTGGCCATTTGTGGAGTGAATCAGAATGGAAAATCTCTGTCTCTCCCTCTCTCTATGTAAACTACCTTTTGAATAAATGTATCCTTTTAAAAAAGAGGAGAGAAAATAGAAAATCCATGTGTCACTATGTTTGATGAAGAAATTTTTGGTCAACATTGAAACCATGATTCATGAAGGGAGGTAAGTTGGTTAAATTTAACATTTTTAACATTAGGGTGTCCTTTCTATATTTATTCCTAAGAAATAAAAATAACCATCTTCATACAAACACCTGTACACAAATATTCATAGCATCTATTCATAACAGAAAACAAACCAAAAAACTGGAAACCACAGAAGTGGCCACAAAAGGAAGTGGCTAAATAAATCAGTGTAAGCCAGCGCCGCGGCTCACTAGGCTAATCCTCCACCTTGCGGCACCAGCACACCAGTTCTAGTCCCAGTCGGGGCATCGGATTCTGTCCCGATTGCTCCTCTTCCAGGCCAGCTCTCTGCTGTGGCCAGGGAGTGCAGTGGAGGATGGCCCAAATACTTGGGCCCTGCACCCACATGGGAGACCAGGAGAAGTACCTGGCTACTGCCATCTGATCAGCACGGTGCGCCGGCCGCAGGGCGCTGGCCGCGGCGGCCATTGGAGGGTGAACCGACGGCAAAGGAAGACCTTTCTCTCTGTCTCTCTCTCTCACTGTGCAATCTGCCTGTCAAAATAAATAAATCAATAAATAAATCAGTGTACATCAATGAAAGTTTTAAAAATAACAGTTGATGCATGCATTGTATTTTTAGAAATTTTTAAATAATGGTTATTATGTTCAAAATCACATTCCTTAATTATGTAGACTTAAAATATAAACTTAGTCCTTTCATATGAATTAATATTCCCAGATTTATCATTTTGAGATTGTGAATTGCATACTAATTTTCTTAAATTATGTAATGGTATTATTTTCTCAGTTGCTAATAACATTTTATGTTATTAAATTAAAATTAGAGATTATAGTTAGCATTCTCTTGCATGACTCAGTTTGAGAGATCAATTTTTATTGAATTTATTTGTTTTAAAACTACTATCTCAATATTAATTAGACTTATTTCCTCATAAATTAAACACTGCACTCAACCGCATGAACAGACTATATTCACAACCAGGGGAGAAGAAGAGACACACAGAAGCAACTTTATTGCTGCAGCCTGTGTCTGCCTTACAGGGACATGGTCTGATCCCACGCAGTCTGTGATACACTGAAGCTAAGCTGCCATAACTAAGATTCAGCCCTTTGTTACAAAATATAACCTGAAGTTAATTTGCAGCTTATTTGCTCATTAAAGCATGAAATAATATCCAAATTAGTCATGTCTTTATTCTTTCAGAATTTAAATTTCTCAAAACATTTCTAAATTTTGGAATGGCGATCAAAATAGCCATTTGCACTTGAGGTTGCTGAAATACCAAAGTACATGTTCCTGGAATCCAGTTTGGCATTTTTCTTATTCCGTAGAGCTCTCATCTCCCAGTTGAGTTCATTTGTCATAATGTTCACATTGAAGTTGATAGACATTATAAGACCAAAGTTTTTTATTTGTTTTTTCTTGGTAGTTGATAGCTTTGAAATAGGCCCTTTTTATAGTAATTTAGTAAAAAAAAAAATCCACCCACAATGAAAGAAAATTGTTAATCCAAGACTACTTTTGTTATAGATATTAAACTTTTTTCATGTTTTTATCTTATTCTGTATTTAGTTTGGCAACTGGGGGTAACAGAGCAATATATATATATATATATATATATATATGGGTGTATATTTTGTTATGTATGTTACATATTACCATAGATTATATTTATGCTAATAATTAATATATAATAAAATTTAATGGATGTTATATTTTAATAAAATATAAGCTATGCTATTATATAATGCAGCAACTATAAATGCTCTCTATAGAAATAATTGTATTTTACATATGTATTTTACATATTACTTTATACATTTTTATACACTGCATCATATTCTATCATACATTTTTACATATGGCATCATCCATTTTTATATATTGCATCATATTACATATAAAAGATATAATATGATATTTATGAACATTACATTAATATGTATTTTACATTTTTATTCCTAATGATCTGCTTAAAAATAATGTTAACTGCTTTATCTATGAGATAAGCTTAATGATTCTATGTTATACTTTTCCGTATTGCATTCATACTAAATTTTAACATAAGATTTCAATATTGCTATAGCATTTATAAAATATTAATAATTGAATTCTTTTATGGAAAGTAATAAAGAAAAAAATCTGGTAAATTTAATTTCACAGAATATAAATGTGCATGTTTGCAATACATTTTGCACTTTAACACACTGAAAGTAAATGTGTGATAAGTACATATACTATTTTCTATAAAATTGTTCTTTGACAAATATGTATTTCATCATATTAGCAAGCATCCAAATACAAATTATCTATTAACTAGGTCCCAATGAATGAATTTAAAAATAATTTGTGACCATGATTTTTATTTTTTCAACTTTGTTTAATAAATATGAATTTCAAAAGTACAACTTTTAGATTATAGTGATTCTTTCCCCCATAACCACCCTCCCACCTACAAACCATCCCATCTCCTACTCCCTCTCCCATCCCATTCTTCATTAAGATTCATTTTTAATTATCTTTATATACAGATGATCAACTCTATACTAAGTAAAGATTTCAAAAGTTTATACCCACACAGATACACAAAGTATAAAGTACTGTTAAGTAGTAGTTTTACTGTTAATTTGCATAGTACAACACATTAAGGACAGAGATTCTACATGGGGAGCAAGTGTACAGTGACTCTCAATTGTTGATTTAACAATTGACACTCTTATTTATTTCATCAATAATCACCCGAGGCTCTTGTCATGGGCTGTCAAGGCTCTGGAAGCCTCTTGAGTTCACAAATTCCAACTTTATTTAGACAAGGCCATAATCAAAGTGGAAGTTCTCTCTTCCCTTCAGAGAAAGGTACCTCCTTCTTTGATGGCCCCTTCTTTCCGCTGGGATCTCACTCACAGAGATCTTTCATTTAGGTTATTTTTCTTGCCACAGTGTCTTGGATTTCCATGCCTGAGAAACTCTCATGGGCTTTTTAGCTAGATCTGGAGGCCTTAAGGGCTGATTCTGAGACCAGAGTTCTGTTTAGGGCATTTGTCATTCTATGAGTCTGCTGTGTACCCTGCTTCTCATGTTGGATCATTCTCTCCTTTTTAATTCTATCAATTATTATTAGCAGACACTAGTATTATTTATGGGATCCCTTTGACACTTAATCCTATCTTTATGATCAGTTATGGACTTAAATTGATCACTTTAACTAGTAAGGTGACCTTGGTGCCTGCCAACTTAATGGGATTTGGAGACTCATGGGATGTTTTTAGCTTTACCCTTAGGGGTAAGTCCAAGGGAGCATGTGCTGAACTCTACATCTCCTCCCTCTCTAATGCCAACTCTTATTTTTAACAGGGATCAATTTTCAATTGGATTTAAATACCTAAGAATAATTCTGTGTTAATTCAAGAGTTCAACCAATGGTATTAAGTAGAAAAAGAAAATACTAAAAAGAATAAAATAATAAGCTGATCTTCAACAGTCAGGACAAGGGCTGATCAAGTCATTGTTTCTCATAGTGTCGGTTTCATTTCTATAGGTTTCCTTTTAGGTGCTCAGTTAGTTGTCACAGATCAGGGAGAACATATGATATTTGTCCCTTTGGGACTGGATTATTTCACTCAGCATGATGTTTTCCATATTCCTCCATTTTGTTGCAAATGACCAGATTTCATTTTTTTTCTTGATATACCAACATAAATTTATCTTTTAATTTAATTTTCCATGAACTTTCTTTTTTTTAAACTTTTATTTAGCAGATATAAATTTCCAAAGTACAGCTTATGGATTACAATGGCTTTTTCCCCCCCATAACATCCCTCCCACCCACAACCCTCCCGACTCCTGCTCCCTCTCCCATTCCATTCACATCGATTCGTTTTCAATTATCTTTATATACAGAAGATCAATTTAGTATATATTAAGTAAAGATTTCAACAGTCGTGCCCACACAGAACATAAAGTGTAAAATGCTGTTTGAGTACTAATTATAGTATTGAACAACACATTAAGGACAGAGATCCTACATGAGGAGTAAGTGCACAGTGACTCCTGTTGTTGACTTAACAAATTGACACTCTTGTTTATGGCGTCAATAATCTCCCTAGGCTCTTGTCATGAGTTGCCAAGGCCATGGAAGCCTTTTGAGTTCACCGACTCTAATCAATTTAGACAAGGCCATAGTCAAAGTGGAAGTTCTCTCCTCCCTTCAGAGAAAGGTACCTCCTTCTTTGATGGCCCATTCTTTCCACTGGGATCTCACTCACAGAGATCTTTCATTTAGGGTTTGTGGTGGGTTTTTTTTTTTTTTTTTTTTTTTTTTTTTTTTTTTTTTGCCAGAGTGTCTTGGCTTTCCATGCCTAAAATACTCTCATGGGCTCTTCAGCCAGATATGCATGCCTTAAGGGCTGATTTTGAGGCCAGAGTGCTGTTTAGGACATCCACCATTCTATGAATCTGCTGTATATCCCGCTTCCCATGTTGGATCATTCTCTCCATTTCAACTTTTTTTTTTTTACCACTGTGTAGTATTCCATAGAGCACATATCTCATAATTTCTTTATCCAGTCTTCCATTGATGGGCATTTAGGTTGATTCCTTGTCTTAGCTATTGTGAATTGAGCTGCAATAAACATTGAGGTGCAAATAGCTCTTTTATTTGCTGATGTAATCTCCCTTGGATAAATTCTGAGGAGTGGGATGGCTTGTTAATGTGGTAGGGCTGTGTTCAGATTTCTGAGGTATCTCCAAACTGTCTTCCGTAGTGGCTTTACCAGTTTGCATTCCCACCAACAGTGGATTAGGGACCCTTTTAACCTACATCCTCGCCAGCATCTGTTGGCTTTGATTACTGTGTATAAGCCAGTCTAACAGGAGTGAAGTGAAACCTCATTGTGGTTTTGATTTGCATTTCTGTGATGGGCTAGTGATCCTGAACATTTTTTCATGTGTCTGTTGGCTGTCTGGATTTCCTCTTTTGAGGAACCTTTTCTGATTTCATTGTAGAATACTATTTCCTAAGGAGCCCGTCTTATATTGTTATATTGGGGCAAATGTTATTGTTATCCTGTAACTCCTCATTTTTACAAAATGATTCCTAAATGATGAAATGTACAATTTTTGGCATAGACTCCCATTATTTTTATGCAAATGTTTCAATCATATGTCTTGTAAAATGTTATTGTCATATAAGTTGCTATGTCAAATACTCAAATTTTCTATGAAATCTACAGAAACATTCTAAAATATCATTTAATACAAGCATATTTGCTCAGTAATTGTTATTATACTTACAAATAACATTATCTAGATATAAAGTATATTTGTAGGTCAACAGATTTTAGATATTTTTTAATAAACTTCCTTTTACTCTGGATTTCAACAATTTCACGGGAATATGTGAGTCCTGAAAGAATGCTATTGTGGATCCTAGACAGCACATAAGGAATATGCAATTTGAGTTTGTTTTTTGAAAACATTTCAATAATTCTATCAATAACAGTCTCACAAACAATTAAAGTAATACTTGGTATATATAAATATAACTATACTATTTAATATATATGACTAATAAAAATATAATGCAAAATTAACTAATGAGTAAAACAGTAAACTAGGCATTGAAAATGTTCTCATAATCATATAATGAAACTTACCAACTAAAATTGGATTAAGATACACACTCCTGTTTCAGAAACATAAGAACCAGCATTACAATGATTACCATGTGTGAATATACAAGAAGTGCTTTTGGTATCTTTACCTTTCCCTTAAAAATAATTTGACCACAGAAAACTTTAAAAGAGTATCAAAAACTTTATTTTCCTTAAGAACATTGCTACTGCTTGTTATACCACAATAATATTCCAAATGGTGAAACTAATTCTAATATTGAAATTGTCAAATTCTTTTAAAAACATAAACAAAGGAGTGGAAGTTTGCTCTAGTACGTAAGGAAGTTGGAATGCCCTGATTCCATATCAGAGTTCCTGAGTTTGAGACAAGGATCCATCCAGATTCCAGCTTCCTGTTAATGAACCTGGAAAGAAACAAGCTATAGATCAAGTAACTGAATCCCTGCTGTCCACATGAGAGACCCAGATTGAGTTCCTAGTTCCTTATTCAAGCCTGGCCCAGCCAAGCCCAGCCATTGTGAGCATTTAGGGAATGATCCAGCAGGTGACAGCTATGTCTATCTGTCTATCTTTCTTCCTTTGTTTCTCTGCCTCTCAAATAAAATCAATTACTAATCTTAATATATGTTAATCAAATAATTATTATTAAAGATCAAAGAAATCCTTCAAAATATTTCTGCTTTTTAATGTCTACAATCATAGTGAGCAGTACATATGAGGTGAAAATTTTTGTCTTATTTCTTAAATTTTTATGTACAATGCTTGATTTTGATCTAGTCACTTAGGCACTTGCTATGTGGTGTAAATTTAATGGATATTTTATATTCTCATTATGAGCAAAGTTGATTTTGCACATTATTGAATTTGAAATCACTCATCTAAACACAGATCATCTGTGCATTAGCCAGCATAACTTTATTTAATTGCACTTGATATACATGAGGGAGTGAAATGATCATGGCTAGTATCATTAAACAGATGGCAGTGAATTTTTTCTGTATTCTTTATAACTCAAAAGGAGTGTCCTTTCTTATTCTACTTCAAAATTACATTTCACCCAAAGAATAATTAAGAGTCAATTTCATGGTTTTCCACTTTCAGTTAGAATGTGAAACTTTAAAACGACCAATAAATTAGAAAATCTCAGTATCTAAAGACAATCCTTGTAATAAGGACTCAAAAAATAAAGCCAGAACTAAGTGAATTAAATATTTGACAATTCCATACCTTTCCTAGTGTATAATCAGTCTATAGCTGTTTTCAAGCCTGGGAGATTAACTGGAAGGGGAGGGGAAACAGCATAGGCACAGGTAAGGAGATATTCCAACATTAGCACCATGGGAAGGCTGAAGGGATGACCGAATCATAAGGAGCCATTATTACATGGTGAGCCAGAACCCACCTGCCATCTGTTGTTCGCTGACTGGTTTGTATGGGCTGAGAATGATGCAGGAGAGGTAACAGGAACTTCCCCTACAAAGTTGATAGAAATTTATTGAATGTATGGCTCTAACTAGTACTGAACAGAATTAATGTTTTGGTTATTTTGTATATATAAACATTAACATAAAAAGCAAATTAAAGTTGAAAATGATTCAAGACACAGACACCTACATTCAATAATGACTCAGATCATCTTTGATTAATTTTAAGGAAGGAGATAGCATGAACAGAGAAAATAAAATACAAAGCAGAAAATCAGTGTATTAGAAGACAGAATTCAATAATTTCTTTTTTTTTTTTTTTTTTTGACAGGTAGAGTGGACAGTGAGAGAGAGACAGAGAGAAAGGTCTTCCTTTTGCCGTTGGTTCACCCTCCAGTGGCCACCACGGCTGGCACGCTGCGGCCGGCGCACCGCGCTGATCAGATGGCAGGAGCCAGGTGCTTTTCCTGGTCTCCCATGGGGTGCAGGGCCCAAGCACTTGGGCCATCCTCCACTGCCTTCCCAGGCCACATCAATAATTTCTATATTGGATACAAATGTTACCAGTAAGATATCTTATTATAATTTTATTTACTTATGTATTGTTTTAAGTTGAATTTATTTGAAAGATAGAGAATATATATAGACACAAACAAAGAAACAGATATGCACTGACTGGTTCATTCCTCATTAACCTCAAAGCTGGGGCTGGACCATGGTAAAGCTGGGAGCCAGAAACCCAGTCTGCGTCTCCCATTTGGATGGCAGGAACCCAAACACTTAAGGCATTATGTGCTGCCTCCCAGGGTGCACATTAGCAGAAAGCTGGAATTGAGAGAGGATCTGAAACTCAAACAATTCCAATACAGGATCCAGGCATCCCAAGTGGTATCACAGGCCATGCCAAATGCACACCCCACTTATTTATGTTCAGTATTTGTTATTTGTATCATAATATAACTAGTAATACTAGATTAGTAGATATTTGTTTTCTCTGATATATGTACATGTCCATGTGTTCTACAATGAACTTCTTTCTGTGTACATCTTTGAGGATATTTTTATTCAATTCTTTAGGGAAAAAATCTTACAGATGGGATTACTAGGTCAAAAGCTATGTAGATATCAAGTTTTTATTATTTGCTGTTTTTGATCTTTTTTACTATTATTTTCTATTCACTTGAGAGCCAGAGAGAGAGAATTTATTCTATTCACTCCCCAGTGCCCACAATGACCTGGTCTGGGCCAGGCTGAAGCCTTGTACTGCCATCGCAATCTAGGTCTCCCACATGGTGGTAGAAATCCAATTAGTTCAGCCATTAACACTGGCTCTCAGGGTCTAGATTAGCCAGAGTAGAAATAGTATCCCAGAGCTAGAATTGAACCCCAGAGCTCCCAAGTAAATGTTATCATCTCAATTTCTAGTCAAAAAATCTGCTCCTGAGGCCGGCGCTGTGGTGCTCTAGGTTAATCCTCCACCTGTGGCACTGGCATCCCATATAGGCATCGGGACTAGAACTGGGGTGCCAGTGCGGCATGTGGAGGATTAGCCAAGTGAGCCACGGCCCCAGCCAAAACTAATTAAATTGATTTAAAGTAATAGTTTCCATTGTGATGAATTTCAACAATAAATAATTATGCTGGTGTTAAGAAATATTATATTTGGAAAATAAATAAATGTAGTTTCCTGATATAAAAATGGTGCTTTTCCTTTTTCATAAAGAAATCCTTTAAGTTTTGAATCTGTTTTCCACATCTGGATATATCCCCTCAGCTAGAAACATGGGACAGTGATCATCCAGAAAATTTTTACTTCATATTTATTATCCTAAAATTATGATCATCCAACATCCACTTCTCATTTTAAAGGTTACTTTCTGGGGCTGGCACTGTGGTGTTGCATGTAAAGCTGCCGCCTACAGTGCCAGCATCCCATAAGGGCACCAGTTCAAGTCCCGGCTGCTTCACTTCCAATCCATCTCTGCTATGGCCTGGGAAAGCAGTAGATGTCCCAATTCCTTGGGCCCCTGCATCTGCATGGGAGACCCAGAAGAAGTTCCTGGATCCTGGCTTCAGATCAACACAGCTCTAGCCATTGTGGCCAATTGGGAGTGAACCAGCGGATGGAAGACCTCTCTTGCTGCCTCTCTTTCTCTCTCTGTGTAACTCTTTCAAATAAATAAATATTAAAAAAGAGTCAACTTTTAAAGTGACAACTTCTGTTCTTTTTTTGTGTACATAAAAAAAATTATTTATCTGAAAGGCAGAGTTACAGACAGAGGAAGAAAGAGAGAGAGAAAGAGTGAGAAAGTCTTCCATACAGTGGTTCACTTCCAAATGGCTTCAATAGCTGGGACTGGGTCAGGCCAAAGCCAGGAGCCTGGAACTCCATCCATGTTTCCCACGTGGGTACAGGGCCCATGCAATTGGGCCATCTTCTGCCTCTTTCCAGGCACGCCAGCAAGGAACTGGATCAGAAGTGGAGCATCCAGAACTTGGAACTGGCACCCATATAAGATGCTGCTGTTACAGGCACTGGCCTAACCGGCTGCAGCACTATGTTGGCCCCCATAACCAAGTTTACATTCAGGAAGGTCACTGTCTTGACGGTATGAAGGGTGGCTATGAGGAGACCAATGAGAAGGATGTGGGAATATTTTGAATGGGAGATTGGAATGATTCTAAAATGAGACTGTATGGGGAATATGGAGAATAAGCAATAGATCTGAGCATTAGTTTTTGAGATAGATTAATAGGACCCAGTATTGAAGTTGCTGAGGATGGCTTAAGGAGGTACCATGTTAGACCCAGGCAACAGAATTCCTTGACCTGACCTCAAGCGATATAGATGTGAACGATTAGAAGAACAATTAAATGACCTAACGGAGCTCCACCAGAACGAAATTTTGAACCTGAAACAAGAATTGGCCAGCATGGAAGAGAAAATCGCATATCACTCCTATGAACGGGCCCGGGACATTCAGGAGGCCCTGGAGGCGTGCCAGACCCGCATCTCCAAGATGGAGCTGCAGCAGCAGCAGCAGCAGCAGGTGGTGCAGCTGGAAGGGCTGGAGAACGCCACTGCCCGGAACCTGCTGGGCAAGCTCATCAACATCCTGCTGGCCGTCATGGCCGTCCTGCTGGTCTTCGTGTCCACCGTGGCCAACTGCGTGGTCCCGCTCATGAAGACTCGCAACAGGACATTCAGCACTTTACTCCTGGTGGTGTTCATGGCCTTTCTCTGGAAGCACTGGGACGCCCTCTCGAGCTACGTGGAGCGCTTCTTCTCTTCCCCCAGATGACGCTGGCGCGCGCTGGCACACAAGGCCATGCTCCCTCCCCCGGCGAGTGCATGCAGTGGAGTCACACAGCAGCGTACCTACTCGGAAGTTTTCTACAACAAGAGTTGAGTGAATCTGTTTACATTTAGAATAATGTTTTTTTTTTTTTTTTCTTCAAGAGACGCAATTGCAATAGTATTTTTTAGATTTTATCCAAGCAGTTTTTTGGGCAAAAATCTTGGATCATTTTTATGTAGCATGATTTTCTTTGGGATGCAAATCTTCAACAGTCCTTTCACATGAACCCACAGTCGGGAGCACACTGAAGGGCATTCTCAATTGTGGCTTGAAGGACTGCACTGAAACCCACTACCAAGATGTGAGAACCTGACTAGGGCAAAGCAGTTCACCGTAACACCCCCTTCCCTGGGCTCACCGCCTCCTCCCCTCCCACACTAACTGTACTGTGAAATCCTACCACATTCCGTGGCTGAATGTCTGGATTCAGGGTGGATGTTCCTTGTCCTTGGAAGAACACATGGATCTCCCTGGCTTCTCACCCAAGCTGACTCACGTTCATCCTGGAAGTATGATCCCTTTTGAACCTGTCCCCTTAACCTTTGCTAGGATACGAAACTGAGAGCACGCGCCCCCAGGATCACTGCGCAGGCCCACTGGAGTCCTTTGAAGTAGCCCTCTGAATCCCTGATTTTAAGCAAAATCCCTTGGCCGCACTTTTAAGTTTTTTTATATGTGTATAGTTACCACCTTAAAAATAAAAAATCCGAACAGCATACTTGAAGAATGTAATACTCAAACTCTCAGTGCTTCCTTATGGTTTCTAATAGGATTTTTTATTATTGTTATTATTATTGGTTTTTTTTTTTGGAAAGGGTTGGGAGGGTGTTTTATTTTTCCTTTGAAATAAAGAAGTGATGTTTTTAAATGAAAAAAAAAAAAAAAGCAGAGTTACAGAGAGAGAAAGAGGGAAAGGGAGGGAGAGAGAGGTCATCCATCTGCTCCTTCATTCCCCAAATGGCTGTAATGCCCAGGACTAGACCAAGATGAGGCCAGGAGCCTAGAATTCTATCCAGGCCTCCCACATGGGTGCAGGGGCCCAAGCAATTGGGCCATCTTCTACTTTCCCAGGTGCACCAGCAGGGAACTAGATTGGAATTGGAGCAGCTGAGACTCTATTTGGCACCCATATGTGATGCCAGCATTGCATTAAGCCGCATCATGGGCCCCTAGTCTCAAGCTCTAAAGAGTCCTGCTCTGACTTCCCCACAGGATTTAGTCTGCAGAGTAAAAAGACATATCCATGCCAACTTCACACTTAACCATTCTAAACAATGCTCTGAGTACCTGGAACCAGAGAATTCCTGGCCCAAACAACTTTAAAGCTACAGCCAGGGCCTAAGTAGACCTCTTAGTAACTTCTCTACAAGGACAAATCAGACTACTATGTGTGTCTTTGTTCTGAGATATAGACAAAGGTCAGCTCTTTGGGAGTAGATGCATAGAATTTGAACATGAGGGATAGGGCCCCACAAACATTAGGGGTGAGATTTCTCTTAGGTGACTGGTTTGGGTCACTGGGGATCATCAAACAACAGTGTGAATGCTAAAGAAGCAGGTTTGAAGGAAACATGAATACCTTAGTTCGCAAACAAGTTTGTGAAATAGACAGTGATGTGCCCTAGACAATTGAAAATGAAGTATAGACTTTAGTTCATAGGTTTGGGCAAGACACAAGACAGAGTCATTAACACATCTAGAGAGTAACATCTGAGCAGAAAACTAAACACTGATTGCTCAGCTTATTACTCAAGGAGAGAATAAGGTCAAGGGTAACATAGAACCTTGGAGCTATATTTAATGGACAATCAGGAACTAAGAAAAATCAAGGAAGTATAGGGAAATTGGATTGAGGATTTTTTGATAACCATGTCTTAACAAGATATTTGACATTGTTTCCTTCCTGGGAGCATGGAATAGAAAATTGTGTGCTAGGGGTGGACATTTGGCCTAGTGGTTAAGATTTCAGTTGGGATATCCATCTCCTATATCTAGAGGGCCTGGAGTTAGGGTCCTGGCTCTATTCTAATTCCTGTTTCCTGCAGAAGTACATCTTGGGAAGCAGCTGATGATGGGTCAAGTCGTTGAGTCCCTTCCAACCACATAAGACACCCAGTCTGGGTTCCTAGCTCCCCTCCTGGTCATTACAACACTCATTGGTCAGTGAGCCAGCAGATAGGGGCCCTGTCTATCTGTTTCTCTCTGACTGTATGAAAATCGTGGGCTAGTCCATGTGAAAATTTATATAAATTACAAACAAAGAAAAAAGGGAATAGTAGCAGACACTCTTTAATTGTTTAAAATTCTGAAATATGTAAGAATTTTTACTCATTTGAAAAAGTGTAAATGCATTTTTAGAAAATAGAGGATGTTCAAACTATGGTACCCATAAAAAGAAAACAGGGAAAGTTACAATTACTTTGTGACTTTACTGTTCATCTTGAATACAAAACAGGAAACTTAGCATCAGACTTTTTTGATGGAGAATAATGGTATATTAATTTCTTGTAGCCTGTTTGATCGCAAAACAGGGAAGGTAGGTAGAGATCTCTGATTCTGTTTGAAACTTTGAGGTTGAGAAACTTCAGTTGCTGGGTGGTGGAAAACAATCATGCTGATAGCTGATTGTCATTTCTTGTTATTTTCAGTAGAATATAAAGGGACTTTGTTTCAGGCAAGAGCATCATTACACACCATCTGAGTAATTTTTTTTTCTATAAGTTACAAATTACCTTATAAAAATAGCCTATTAATTAATTTAGAATTTATTAAGAATGAAATGTCCCCTTAATTTTAGGCAAAAATATCAGCAAAGTCAGAGTGATCCTTTGAGCAATAGTCTGATCTTTTAAAATTATTAGTGCCTAACATAGGGTTGACACATAAAAGAAGTCTTGAAAGAAAGGATGAAAATTTCAGATTAAGATTGGATTTAAAAAAATCAGGGCTGCTAGGGCAGATCCTAAGGTCACCTTGGCTTGACTGAAGGTTAGACAGGCTTCTGCAGGACTCCATGCACTGATCTCCAGTTTCTTAGCTCATTTACATTAAAGAACATGTAAGTGTAACTTTCTGTCTTCCCTTTTATAATATAAATATTTTTCAAAAAAATCCTCTTGGCAGTTTTACAATTCAAGACTACCTTTCTCAAGGGTCTGGAAGCCATCCTTTTGAAATGTAACTATCCAGGAAGATGAAGCTACTGGGTGCCTTGCTGTAAGCTATGTTACTACCTCCTATAAAGACAGTGATCCTTTGGATAATGCCAATTAGTAAACAGGTGACCTACAATCTCCCCGTCCCAGCTCAGTCAAATAAACAAACAAAACCTTTCTCTGCCCTTTGTTTGAGTTGAGCTGAACACATAAGCTTGGTTTTATCTTTTTCCCCCATTGCAAGCAATAGTAACTTAATAAAATTAATATCTGTTTGCTCTTTTTGTCAGGTGTGCATTTTTCTTTTAGCACATATGAGGCCTTCAGCAACCTTAGTTGCCAAATTTAAAGGAATAGCATGGAAGCAGATCAATATATTGGATTAAAAAGTAATTATGAAGTGAGAAACTTAGGGCAGGAGAGAAGTTATTGACACTCTAACTTCTCTTACAATCCTTTCTAAACTTTTAAATGTGAACACATTAAAAAAGATTCATACCTGGGGGCCAGCATTTGGTGCAGCATATCAAGCCTGGCCTGCAATGCTGACATCCCATATGAACACAGATTCGACTCTCAGCTGCTCCATCTCCCCACAAATATGCCTGGGAAAGTAGTGCAAGATGGCCTGAGTGCTTGCACCACTGCCACCCATGTGGGAAACCCCACAACTTCTATCCTTAATATTGAATTTATTTATCTTTCCATATCCATGTGTGTTTTATTTATGAAATAATAATGCAGAAAATCATTTTTAATTTTAAATTCAATAAATTTTAAGTGCTTTCCACCAATTACAAATCAAAAATATTCAAAAAACTTGTATGTGGGGAGAACTTTGGCTTTATCAAGTTTTCTTGTAATGAAGTAAAATTTTAATAATTATGTTCTTCTAAAAGCAAACAAATAACAGAATACTTGTGAAAACATCAATCACTTTTAAAATTGTATTTTGAGATAATCCTATATTAAGTATGTATATTAGAAATCCATTAGGGGCCAGAGCTGTGACATAGTGGGTAAAGCCACTGCCTACAAAGCTGCATCCATTATGTGCACCAATTTGCTTTATTTGAATGAAGTTGAACATGTTTTCATTTGATTATCCTTTATAGTCCTGCTTATTTTCCTTCTGGACCATGGTCCTTTAGCTTTTTTATTTGTTGAGCTCTTTATTTAGTGGAGCCAATAGGCCTAGAACTAAAACTAAACTAAATAAATACCAATGTTATTCTTTGCAGAAGTGGGAAAAGAATCTTAAAATTCAAATGGAACCACCAAAGACACCAAATAACCAAAGCAATGATAAACAAAAAGGAAAAAGCTGGAGGCATTGCAATAATTGACCTAAACTTTACTGCAAAGCAATAATAGTCAAAACCAAATGGCACTGGCAAAATAGACATATAGACTGAGTTTATGGAATAGATAACCCAGAAGGAAATACACACATTTACAACTAACTGATTTTCAACATAGACTCCAAAACACACTGCCAAATGAGTCATTTCAATAAATGGTACTGTAAAACTGGGTATGTTCATGCAAAATTTGAAAATAGACTCTACCCTTCCAGTCACAAACCCAATTGAAAATGGACTAAATACTTAAAAGGAAGACTCAATACTATGAAACTACTAGGGAAAAAAAAATAAAAAAAACACAAAACCAGGTGAAGTGCTTCTTGATAATGTTCTGGTCAAGGATATTTTGGTTCTAATTTTCATAGAGAGGCAAATAAGTCGAAATAGTCATCATAATTTTGAAGCTGAGTGAACTAGGAGAACTGGCACTACCAAACTTCAAGACTTATTATGGGGGTCGGTGCTGTGGTGCAGCGGGTTAAAGCCCTGGCCTGAAGTGCTGGAATCCCATATGGGAACCGGTTCTAGTCCTGGCTGCTCCTCTTCCAATCCAGCTCTCTGCCTTGGCCTAGGAAGGCATTAGAAGATGGCCCAAGTGCTTGGGCCCCTGCACCCACGTGTGAGACCCAGAAGAAATTCCTGGCTCCTTGCTTTTGATGGGCACAGCTCCAGCCATTGCGGCCTTCTGGGGAGTGAACCAGCAGATGGAAGACCTCTCTGTCTCTACCTTTCTCTGTAACACTGTCTTTCAAATAAATAAAATAACCCTTAAAAATAGACTTATTATGAAGCTACAGTAATCAAGACAGTGTGATATTGGTGGAGGAATAAACAAATAAATCAGTATAACAGAAAAATGTACCAGAAAGAGATCTACATGATATGGCCAACTGGTTTTTGACACAGGAGGAACAACAATACCGTGGGAGAAAAAAACAAAACAAAACAAAACAAAAACAGCCCAACACCTGGTTGACCACATGTAAAAAAGTGTATTTAGACACAGACCATACTCCTTCCACATATTTAATTCAAAATGAATCAAAAATCTAAAAGTAAAACACAAAACAAGTTCCTGAGCAACACATGAGAAAATTTAGATTATCTTATGTTTGAGAATATATTTTAAATTTAACACCAAAGATACAATCCATGAAATAAAGAACAGAAAAACTACACTTTGTTAATATTAAAAATCTGCTCTGTGAAAGGTAGTCAAAAGAATTCCAAGACAACTCACAAATTGGGAGAAAACATTGGAAAAATATACCTGATACATGACTATTATCCAAAATACACTAATAACTCTTAAAACTTAACCATAAAATGAAGCAACCAAATTAAAAATAGGCCATAGATCTTAACAGAGATTGCATTCTAAAAATAAGCAATGAAAAATAAAAATATTAAAAGGAATTCTCATTGCAGTTTAAGGTGTTGCACTACCGCTTGGGACACCTGCATCCCAAATCAGAATGCCTGGGTTAGAGTGCTGACTCCACTTTTAGTGCAGCTTCTTCCTAATGTGCACCTGGGAGGCAGTAGATGGTGACTCACATATTTAGATTCTTGCTACTCACATGGGAAACCTGGACAGAGTTCCTGGTCCCTGGTGTCAACCTGGCCCAGCTCTAGCTTTTGTAGGTGTGGGGGACTGAATCAGTGAACCAGCAGATGGAGTCTACCCTCACTCCCACTCTGTCTCTTTTCTGTGTCTCCCCCTCCCATCTCTATGCATTTTAAACATATAAAAATAAGTAAGTGGTTTTTTAAAAGATTTATTTATTTGAAAGGCAGAGTTACAGAGAGAGAGGGACAAAGACAAAGAGCAAGAGAGAGAAAGAAAGTGTTTCATCAGCTTGTTCTCTCCCCATATGGCCACAATGGCCAGGGCTATGCCAGGCTGAATCCAAGAGCCTGGAACTCCATCCACCTCTCCCAGATGGATGGCAGATGCCCAAGCACCTGAACCGTCTTCTGCTGCTTTCCCAGGGGCATTAGCAGGGAGCTATATCAGAAAGTGGAGCAACCCGGACTCAAATCAGTGCTTGCTCATAACAAATGCCAGAGTCACAGGCAGTGGTTTAACCTTCTGTGCCACACACCTGCCTGATAAACTTTTTTTTCTTAAGATTCCAAATCATATGCTATAAAAAATGCAGCAAAATGCTACTGTATACTTATTACAGTCTAAAACCCAGGATAATGGCAATATCAAATGCTGGCAAAGATATGAAGCAACAGGGACTTTTCATTCTTTGCTAGTGAGAGGGCAAAATGGTACCACCATCTGACAGACAATGGGAATTCCTTACAAAATAAGCATCCTCTTACTGTATGACCTAAAAGATTTGTACTTTGGTATTTACTCAAAGGACATGACAAATTGCATCTATGAAAACCTACAATATATGTTTGTGATCAGTTTAATTTTAATTGCTAAATCTTGGATGCTACTGAGATGTCTTTCTGTGGGCAAATGGATAAATTCACTGTGGCACCTCCAGATAATTCAAGGTTGTTTAACACCAAAAGGAAATGACTTCTCAATCCATGTGTAGACATGGAGGGAACTTAAATATTTATGAATAACTTAAAGTAAACAATCAATAAAGGGTACATATATTGTATACTTTCAAATAGATGATATTCTGGAAAAGGCAAAGATATGGAGACAGTAAAAGGAACAAGAGTTGTCAAGAATTTGGGGGGATAGGGAAATATGGATAAGCACTGATGACTTTTGGGGAAGTGAAAACACTGTGTATGGCACATTAACAGTGGATACAGGTCATTATAGATTTGCCTAAACCCAGGAATATATATCACCAAGAGTGAAAAACTAATGTCAATGGTGTACATGGAGTGATAATGTAGGCTCATCAACTGTAGCATATACACCACTCTGACAGTGTATCTTTGGGGTCAAAGTGGTATATGGGAAAATCTCTGTGTACTCTGAATTTTGTGAAACTACTGTAAAAAGTCTGTAATTTTAAAATGATGAGATTATGCTGACTAATGCATAGACAGAATATCAAAAGCTACCCTAAATTGTAAAACAGTGAATTTCTTTAGCTTATTTAATCCAATACATTAATGTTAATTTGTTGCAGCAGCAATAGGTAGCTAATAAAGTACATAAAATGTAATAGGTAGTAGTAAATGTTTTATTGCTTACAGATAGTACATGCAGACAGTAGTGTTGTATAATTAAAAAATCTAAGAAAATGTTAGAAATTTTACTAAAACGATACTAATTTACTCATGAGGCTTGAAAGAATCATACATAAAAATAAATTGCTTTTCTATTTAAAAATATAAAGATAAGATTGTCTTTAAAAGAGCAACCGTTGTGCCTGAGTGAGTGCTGACAGAGGAGTACCACATGCTGATAAATTTTGGAGTCCATTATTGCCAGTAGCTGAGAGTGGGCTTATGCCCCAAAGAACTCTTGACCCCAAAGCCAAAAGCAACAGGGTTGATAAGGCAAAAATCACAAAAGTGGGAGGAGGAAAACATGGTTACTGGGGCCAAGCTAACCTAAAGCCTATGCAAAACTAACATCAACTGTAATCTTAACAATACCAATTACAATCTTAACAATTTCAGGTATAAAGTTGACATTAATCCAGGTATTGGGCTAAATCATAAATAGGACATAGACAAATTAGAATAATATCATTAACCCAGGTGCAGCCTGTTTTCAAGCTTGAGCAATAATGCTAAAGTTTAAGGTAGCTTTGCCAAGTGTAATGTAGGTCGCCAAGTGTGATGTGGTGGATTGCTGTTGTCTGAATGTTTAGATCATAGTTTCAGACCAGAGGCTCATGGTGGGGAGAGAGGGTGCTTTCTCAAGATGGTGTCTCAGGTGCTCCAGAATGGAGCCCCTACTCTCAAAGTGTTACTTCACAACAAGATTAAAACACATAAAAATGAACATTCAAATGAACTTAAAACATTAATGTTCATTATTTTAAGAATTTTTTAAAAAAGATTTTATTTATTTATTTGAGAGACCGAGTTACAGATGGAGAGAGGAAGAAACAGACTTAAAGAAGTCTTCCATCTGCTGGTTCACTCCCCAAATGGCTGTAATGGCCGGCTGGAGCTGAGCCGATCCGAAGCCAGGAACCAGGAGCTTCTTCTGGGCCTCCCACGTGAGTGCAGGGGCCTGAGGACTTGGGCCATCTTCCAATGCTTTCTCAGGCCACAGCAGAGAGCTGGCTCAGAAGTGGAGCAGCCGAGACTCAAACAAGCGGCATCTTTACCTGCTACATCACGGTGCTGGCCCCTTAAGATGTATTTTACTTGAAAGAACAACAGAGACAGGCAGAGAGGAGTGTGTGTGTGTGTGTGTGTGTGTGGCGAGAGGGGGAGAGAGAGAGATGTCTTTGGGAACTCCATCCTAGTCTCCCACATGGGTGGCAGGGGCCCAAGTACATAGGATATCTTTCACTGCCTTCCCAAGAACTTCAGCTGGAAGCTGGATTGGAAGCTGAGTAGTGGGGATTCAAGTTGACACTCTGATATGGGCTTCCAGTGTCACAAACTTTGGCTGCATTACAATGGCAGCCCTAACATTCATGCTCATTTTATTTATTTATTTATTTATTTATTTATTTTTTTTTTTTTGACAGGCAGAGTGGATAGTGAGAGAGAGAGACAGAGAGAGAAAGGTCTTCCTTTTTGCCGTTGGTTCACCCTCCAATGGCCGCCGCTGCAGCCGGCGCACCGCGCTGATCCTGGCAGGAGCCAGGAGCCAGGTGCTTTTCCTGGTCTCCCATGGGGTGCAGGGCCCAAGCACCTGGGCCATCCTCCACTGCACTCCCTGGCCATAGCAGAGAGCTGGCCTGGAAGAGGGGCAACCGGGACAGAATCCGGCGCCCCAACCGGGACTAGAACCCGGTGAGCCGGCGCCGCTAGGTGGAGGATTAGCCTATTGAGCCACGGCGCCGGCTCATGCTCATTTTATTTAAAATTGACTTGAAACATTTATGACATATTGTTCACAGATCTTTGAAGAATTGAAAGTAAAAATTTTTTGGTGAAAAATTCAATTCATAGCCATTAATCAGTTCACTATATTAATCTATATATGATCTATATTTACCTCAAATATCAAAAGCTATTTTTAAATGATCAAAATACACAAGTAAAATTTAACAACTGATTCTGAAAGAGAAGAGTGAAGGGAAATTAGCTTTATTCAGATGGTAGAATTTACCATAATTGATACAATGTTATGTAATTTGCTTAATAAACCAAAGAGACTCATGTAATGGAATAGGAAACTCAGAAATAGACTCAGGTACTGAAAACAATACACAATAAATCTTTACAATTACACATAACTTGAAAAAAATTAAGAAAATAAGAATCTACTTTTCATAGTCTTATGTCAGAATCAATCTCTTTAAACTCCAGATGCAATACTAAGAAGTCTGATTTTATCAATATATGACTATTATGTTAACTATGGTAATTTTAAAGGATTTCATAAGTTCTTTGTTTTAAATTTTATTTGAAAAGAAGAGAGGTAGATGAAGAAAGATCTCCATGGCTGGTGCTGAAGCTCACTAGGCTAATCCTCCGCCTGTGGGCTGTCACACTGGGTTCTAGTCCCGGTCGGGGCGCCAGATTCTGTCCCGGTCGCTCCTCTTCCTGTCCAGCTTTCTGCTGTGGCCTGGGAGTGCAGTGGAGGATGGCCCAGGTACTTGGGCCCTGCACTCACAAGGGAGACCAGGAGAAGCACCTGGCTCCTGGCTTCGGATCAGCGCGGTGCACTGGCCGCAACATGCTGGCCACAGTGGCCATTGTGGGGTGAACCAATGGAAAAAGAAGACCTTTCTCTCTGTCTCTTTCTCACTATCCACTCTGCCTGTCAAAAAAAAAAAAAAAAAAATCTGTTTCTGCAACGCTCCCCCAAATCCCACAGCAGCAAGGGCCAGGCTAAGTCCAAACTTTAGCCCAGAACTCAGTCTTGGTTTCCCATATGGGTAGCAGGAACAATGGCTTGGATCATCATCTGCTGCCCACCAAGTTGTGCATTAGCAAGGAAAGAACTGTGTCTGAAGCAGGGTAGTGAGAATTTGAACCAGCTCCTCTAACATGAGATGCAGATGTCCCAAATGGAGACTTTAGTCACTTACTGTCCACTGAAATTTCAGCAATTCTAATGCTGAAAGCTAATGTATTTCTCTGAGTATATATTAATTCAGGAATGTGTCTTCTGGGAAAACATGGGACTTTCTGGTAAAAGCCGAGAATCATATCACTTCTTAGATTAGGTTTTAGTGATAGCTAGGTAAAATTTCCAAGTCCTGCTAATGCTGATTAACATTTTAATTTCCTAGTGACTCATTTTGGGGGAGAACATCCCACTTCAGAAACTGATATAATCTGTATTTTTCAGACTTTTTCTAGAATAGGAGTCATACAATGTACATAATTTGGAAGCAACTATAAAGATAACCCTATAAGTACTTTAGTCAATTGTAAACTCTTCTGTGTTTTCCTTGAAGCACTTTTAAGATGTAAAAAAAGCAATCCAGATCCCCCTATTAATATTCATGTGAATTTCTTTAAACACTTTCTTTCACTTTTACTGACTTACTCATACTCCTGTATAAGCCTTTTCCACTGACATCTGCAGTAATGTCATTCCATATACCACAGAGAAGAAACATTGCAAAAAGAACAATTAAATTACCAAGGAAGTGTATTTGATAGGAGCATAATAGTTATTAGTAAAATATTCAGTAAAACTTGTTCTTCCCACAAGAACTGCATTTAAACTCTGTAGTATAATTTCCATATAAAAAAACATGATGATCTTAATGAGTCAAATCTAAAAGTCATATTCGCCTCAGGTGGGCAGGTTAATTTTCTACACGATTAGTTAATTGCAAAAAACTTATGTTATTGCTACCTGCTTTAAAAAGTGAATGTTATGTTTCCCTTGTGTTTTAGGAAAGTTTTTATTGAAAAATGCCACTGTCTATAGCAACTTTTAGTTTTTCTGCCTCTAACGTTTTTTAAAATATTGATAAATTTTCCAGTTCATAGTGATGAAATATAAATGTTTCAGAGGCAGGAACTTCAGTCCTCTATCATTATTGTACTTCCATATATTTGATCTTACAAATATTCTTAGGTTATGTCTAAATATGGTACCATATCACTTTCAAATTATTATAAAATAGTTTTATTTCCAAAGCTATTTCTTCTTTAATTTAATATTTAAGGAAATAGGCAAAAACAAACAAAAACCTTTCATCTATAACAAATTGGAAAGCATGCCCTATACCTGCAGAGTGAGTAGCTGTGGAGAAACTCATAGGGAAAAGGCCAATTTTTATTGTGTTTGTCTATTTGTGGCTCTCTAAATATAGCAAAGGAATGCTTTGAATGTTCCTTCTTATTACACTGGATTATTCTGAGTTTAATTTGGGTGTTACTTTGCTACCCACTATGGTTGTTTTTACACCTTTTTTGAGAGAAGAGCATGGTTCACATAAACATTTGCAAACTAAAACCACAGGGGGATATCATTGCAGCCCAGTTAGAGGGGTTACTATCAAATGAGCAAAAAGAAAATCCTGGTAGGGGCCTATGCTGTGGTGTAGCAGGTAGAGCCGCTGCCCGCAGTCCCGGCATCACAAATGGGCAACAGTTTGGGTCCTGGGCTGCTCCACTTCTGATCCAGTTCTCTGCCATGGCCTGAGAAAGCAGTAGAGAATGGCCCAGGTCCTTGGGCCCCAGTGCCTGTGTGGGAAGTCCGGAGGAAGCTCCTGTCTCCTGGCTTCAGAATGGCCCAACTCCAGCAGTTGCAGCCATATGGGGAGTGAACTAGCAGATGGAAGACCTCTTTCTCCCTGCCTCTGCCCCTACCTCTCTGTAATTCTGCCTTTAAAATAAATAAATAAATTTTTGACAAAAAGAAAAGAAAATGCTGGTAAGAATGTGGAGAAAAGGGAACTCATATCTTGCTGGTTGGAATGCAAATTCGCATTGCCATTGTGGGAAAAAGTGTGGAGGGCCTCCAAAAACTAAAACTAGGTCTGCCAAATGCTCCAGCTCTCCCACTTCTGGGTATATCTCCAAAGCAAATGAAAACGGCACACTAAAGTTGTATCTGTAATCCCCTGTTTGTTGCAGCACCCTTCATAGCAGTTACGATATAGAACTGACCTGGATACCCATCAGGGAATGAATGAATCAAGAAAACATGGTATATATACAGTGGAATATTATTCAGCTATAAAAAAGAATAATATTTTATCTTTTGCATCAAGGTGGATGGAAGTAGAGGACACTATGAAAAGTAAAGTCAAACTCAGAAAAACAAATATTACATGTTCTCATATGTGGAAACTGAAATAGCCAATCTGAATATAGAATGGTAATTAGCAGAAACTGGTAAGTGTAGGAGAGGAGAATAGAAAAAGGTTGAAAAACAAGTACCAAATTGGAGATAGAAGGATTAAAATGTTTATCTAGGAAATAATATCACCTGCTACCTCCAAAGGTATACATTAGCAGGAAGCTTGATCAGAAGTGGAGAAGTTAGGGTTCAAACCAGGCACTTCAAAATGGGATGCAGGAATCCAAAGTGGCATTTTAATCACTGTGCCAGACACCCACCTCTGTAATTTTCTTTTTTAGTGTATCTCTGTTCCACCATTGTATAGTGAGGGAGTATAGATCAAATACGTTGACATTTTTAGTGCCTAGTTCTGAAGATTGGTATACCTGGTGGGCAGAAAGAAAGATCTGTTCTAATATCTAGGAATTTAAAGTAAGTAAGTTCAGTGTATGGGGATCGTTAAACAGAGAGCTCATTGTGAAAACACTGAACAACAGTAGATATGACTGACATTTTTCAATATTTAGTTCTCTATACTTCTGGATAAGATTGCCAAAATTAGCAACCTATTCAGTTTGAATTTTTTATAAGTGAGTCCCATTTTCATACTGAAAATGTTTTTGTAAAATTCAAATTTAGTGGGGCATCATATATTCATATTTTAACCAATAACTACTTTTGTGGCATATGCAAGATTCCATTTCCAAGACTCATTGCAGTTAGGAATAGCCATTGGACTCGTTTCATCAATGGGCTTTGAAGAGAGGTGACACATGCTACCTCTACCTATAGCTTTTCAGTTGCCAGTGTGCAACATTTTTTCTCATTTCTCACTTACAAAGTCTCTTAGGAACTCAATTGAAAATAGTACAATAAAATGGAAGCATCTTACATTGCTAACTCACTGCTTTCTAAATGAGTGAGAAATATACTTTTACTATTCTATACAACTGACATAATAACTATCACACACACAAAAAAGCCAAATTTATCTTTGTTTTCTCCACTGATTTCTTTCATTTACCATAACCTCTTAATATTTAAGATTGTCTTACTAAATCTCTTACTTTACCTTCTCTCTACTCTTTCTCTGCTTTATTTTTGTTATAGTATGAAATTTTAATGAGATTTTGATTTTAGTCAAATTTATATGTATAATAGTCCTTTAAGATAAAAAATGTTTTTGTTTATTTCTCCCCTGTGGGAAAATCAGCTACAGATATATGAATGATATATTCCTCTCTGAAAGTGTTAGTGGATGCAAAGATAAAGAAATTAAAGAGATAATCTCAACAGTTCCATTTCCACTGCATAGAGATGAAATTTCTCTCTCTACCCAGTTATATTAACTGTGAATAGGCTGAATGTATTTGTTATGAAGAAAAGATACTCACCAGCATGTCAGGCTGGAGTTGTAGGAGCATATTCTTCTTAGAACTGGAGTTGGGGTGCAGGATTTCAGTGAATGCTGAGGAGGGTGAAATTCTGAGAAGACAGAGAAGTTGCAAGACAGAAACTAAATTATGAAGAAGTAAATCAATGAACTAAGTGTGTTTGGGCAGAGAAATCACAAGAATTTTTTTTAAAAATTCACTTTGTGAAAGGCCCCTTTGTTTTGGTTGTTATTTTACTTTGTTTGAAACCACGCTGCAAATTAAGGGCATAGACTCCATAATTTTGAATATTGGAAAGTTCCAGGGAGAAGCAACTCCATGTCTGCAATTTCCTGGAACAAGAGGAAATCAACACACTTTGGGAGAACAGCAGGTGAATTGTCTTCTCTGATTCATCAGAAGCTGAACAGTGTTTAAAACCATTCCCTGGCTTACAGACAGAAACAAGCACATGCAGCAAACTGAAGTCTTTCTCATTGTACCCACATAAGAAAGAACTATTTGCACAGGCAAGTCAGCCTTGTTTTGATGTGACACTTGTATCTTGTATGTCAAAAATCAAACATTAAGTGTGTTGAACTACCCACTGTGACATATGCTGTCAACAAAATTGACACAACTTCTAAAAACCAAAGACCAGCTTATTTCTCATATTAATACATTTGACATTTATTTGATCAACATATGTAAATATTCAAGTAAGTCACTCAAGATCTGTCACTGTTTGGAATCAGAGTGAATATTTTCATCAATCAATCCCTTAAAGTTGTAATACTGAATTATAAATCAATTTGGCATTCAGGAGAAATAGTTTTGTCATAATATTGTCTTTCAAATAAAACATCCACAAGTATTAATGCAAAGCCTATTTTAAGATGAGAATATGTATCTACTCACAATTTAAGAGTATTCTTTAATAAGACTAGGAATACTCATTTGTTCAACCTTGTTTGTGTGCATATCTGCTTTCTGTAATCATATGCTGCTTCAAAAATCCTACCAAAATATAGAGATATGACAAATGTTTAATTCTATCAGTGTATTTGTGAAATTTATTATTTTTTCTCATTTTTTTTTTTGACAGGCAGAGTGGACAGTGAGAGAGAGACAGAGAGAAAGGTCTTCCTTTTGCCGTTGGTTCACCCTCCAATGGCCGCCGCAGCCGGCGCGCTGCGGCCGGCGCACCGCGCTGATCCGATGGCAGGAGCCAGGAGCCAGGTGCTTTTCCTGGTCTCCCATGGGGTGCAGGGCCCAAGCACCTGGGCCATCCTCCACTGCACTCCCTGGCCACAGCAGAGAGCTGGCCTGGAAGAGGGGCAACCGGGACAGAATCTGGCGCCCCAACCGGGACTAGAACCCGGTGTGTTGGCGCCGCTAGGCGGAGGATTAGCCTAGTGAGCCGCGGCGCCGGCTGCTCATTTGTTTTTAAATACACAAAGAATTTTAGCTTGATTACTGGATTTTGAGTCAGAATTTCAGATGATAACTCAGGAAAACAATGTGTGGTATATAAAAGTAAATACATAAATGAATATACTCAGAAATGACTATTTCCTCTATGATTAAAAGATGGTGAAACTTTTATGGTAATGGTAGAGAGATTAAAAACTTTATATCACTGTAATGTAAATAGAAAACCAAGAGTTTTACTGATGATAGAGAAGTAGAATTATACACAATAAAATTGAATTTCTATTTTTTCTTTTTCTTTTTTCTTTTTTTTTTTTTTTTGACAGGCAGAGTGGACAGTGAGAGAGAGAGACAGAGAGAAAGGTCTTCCTTTGCTGTTGGTTCACCCTCCAATGGCCGCTGTGGCTGGCGCGCTGCGGCCAGCGCACCGCGCTGATCCAATGGCAGGAGCCAGGTACTTAGCCTGGTCTCTCATGGGGTGCAGGGCACAAGCACTTGGGCCATCCTCCACTGCCTTCCCGGGCCACAGCAGAGAGCTGGACTGGAAGAGGGGCAACCAGGACAGAATCCGGCGCCCCGACCTGGACTAGAACCTGGTGTGCCAGCGCTGCAAGGCAGAGGATTAGCCTAGTGAGCCGCGGCGCCGACCATCTATTTTTTCTTAAAAATCCATAGAAAATAAATTATATTCTGAGAATACATAGAGATATTCTCCTTTTTAAAAAGATTTATTTACTTTATTTGAAAGTCAGAGTTACACAGAGAGATAAGAGAGAGAGAGAGGTCTTTCATCCTCTGGTTTATTCCCCAATTGGCCATAATGGCTGGAGCTGGGCCATTATGAAGCCAGGAACCAGGAGCTTCTTCCAGGTCTCCCATGCAGCTGCAGAGGTCCAAAGACTTGGGCCATCTTCCACTACTTTCCCAGGCCATAGCAAAGAGCTGGATCAGAAGTGGAGTAGCCAGGACTTGAACCAGCGTCCATATGGGATGCCAGCACTGCATGCGGTGGCCTCACCTGCTACGCCACAGCAGCGACCCTGAGATATTTTCCAATTATATATTAACAACTTGATATTCAGAATGTACATCAATATTATCTACATAGTATTTATAGGAATTTAGGAAATTAGAGCAATCATGCTTACTGTATAGCATCATTTTATCATTACGTATTTTTACATGCAAATGTGTATGTATAAACATGCATATAAACATACCGTAGTGACATGGGTAGTTATAGTTAGTGGTAAGTTTTAAGGTTTATTTTTCATTCTATATAATCTACTTTCCCAAGATAAAATGTTTGACATTTAAAATTTCTATAGTTTTAAATTTATTGTATATGACTTAAATTTTACCATAAAGTTTAAAAAGTTTTATTAGAAATGGGTATTTTTATATTATTTGCACTGTATAATGCCAAATGTGATCGTATATACAGTTGTTTTTGAAATTACAGTTTTATTTGCCCTGTTTTTACTTATATGCCATCAACTATCATGAATAGGTAAGTGTTGGTCATAATCATATAAAGAATTTTACAGAATTATATTTCTGTCCTTTTTTATCCAATGCCATGACCCTAACACTTCTAAAACAAAATGTTCACTGCCTTGCAAGCATGTCTAATCATGTGCCTACATGGTCCATAAAACAATTTGATGAAAGTAACAACTATATCTAAGTTTAAACGTTATAAATAAAATTAAACCTTTAGGTTGTGAATATTTTATGTGAGGGAATGATTTTAAATAATTCAATGATCATAAGAGGATACTTCAAAACCTTTGTGTGAAAATTGATTTAAGTTTATTTGGGTGCAAAATGTGTGGGGAACCACAGGCTGGCCACCTGTGGGAACTTCCTCACTTTGCTGTTTGCATGGCCTGTTGTAACAACTTGTGCAAAACAAGTTAAGGAAGTGCTGGCTGCTGAGAAAAAACAAGTCAAGGAAGTGCTAACCACAGGATGTCCTGAAGACACAAACAACCCTGATGGAGCAAGATGAACTTTCGACCTGAGGCATTATGTGCCCTTCGACTTGATTGGACTGTGCCTGCATGGACTGCATGTGAACAGACTAGCCATTGGCTGGGATCGTCCTGCTAGGGGAACCTAGGGTATATAATGGGGATAGGATTGTGTAGGAGGAAGGGGGCTTGGCTTCTTTTCTTTTGCCTTGCATCTGGATGAATAAAGTTCCATGAGAACCGAGTAAGCAGCGATCGTGTCTTTACTATGCTGGACTCTCGCAGGCGAGCGTCCAGCAAAAGGTTTTTGAAATCCACCCATAGGTTTTCATAATACACATTTTCCATGAAATTTTGAGTCCTCATCTTACACATATTGTGGATGAATAAAGAGATAACTGACAGTTTTTCTTGAAGATCTTAAAGTACAGATTAAACAGAAAGAAAGTAAATTGCAGCTATGTAAATGGTGTGTACGTAATGTCAGCTCCTGCTATCATAAAGACTGTGCCAAAACAATGCCAGTTTAATGTTGTGCCCACCAATTTAGCAGAGTACAAACCAGTTACATTTACTGTGCTTAATCCATTTTTTTCAATCTATCTACAATGGCAATTGCCAAGAATGTTGGGTTATCAGTATTAGTCTTTGTGCCTTATGTTTTAATAGAGAAATATGTAAACAAGTCAGCAAAATAAATATTTTAAATAATGATAAAGGATCATGAAGGAGAGGTTAGACCATAGTTACAGAGATGAACTTTTTTAGGGGTATAACACTGCATGGATGTCTGAATGGTAATTCTGCCCTTATCAAGCTAAAAGTCCGTTGTGAGTTGTTCAGTCAGTGGAAGCAGTTTCAGCAAAGTATACAAAGCTACCCTCCATTTGGTGTGAACCTCAGGAAGAGGAGCAGAGTGAAGTAGGCAGAATCATTCAGTATTTAGTACTGCTGAGGACATGGCTTCACCGTGTTAACACAAATATAGGAAGAGAGGGCATATTTTATCCTTTTCATGTATATAATCTCCTATTTCAGCTTATAAAAATGACTGTCCAAATCTGTCACATTGAACTAAAAATTGTAATAAGACACAGAATTGCCTTGACAACAAGTGTTTAAGATCTATCATATTCTAATTTTGTCAACTGACTGAAAAACTTTAGAGGGTTATGTATTCTATTAGAAACTCTGGGTGGGGCCGGTGCCATGGCTCACTTGGTTAATCCTCCGCCTGCAGCGCCGGCATCTCATATGGGCACCGGGTTCTACTCCCGGTTGCTCATCTTTCAGTCCAGCTCTCTGCTGTGGCCCGGGAAAGCAGTGGAGGATGGCCCAAGTGCTTGGGCCCCTGCACCAGCATGGGAGACCAGGAGGAAGCACCTGGCTCCTGGCTTCGGATCGGCGCAGAGCCAGCTGTGACGGCCATTTGGGAGTGAACCAATGGATAAAGGAAGACCTTTCTCTCTCTCTCTCTCTCTCTCTCTCTCACTGTCTATAACTCTACTTGTCAAATAAGTAAAAAAAAAAATTTAAAAAAAAAAACTCTGAGAGAAAATTACCCATGCAGACATGTTGCTGTATATCATCTAAGGAAATATCAATCACATTTACCTGAAGGAAATTTGTAGAATACATTTTTGTATGGTATATAGTAAAAACTAAACCTTTAGCAATATAGAAATATATGATGCATAATTTTTAACTGTGGTCACAATGCATTGTAACAATTACTAAAACTTACCATCTAATCTAATGATTACTTCATATCCTTTGATCACAAACCCCTTGTTCCCACTTCTCTTCTATCCTTCCCAGTCCTCGGTAATTTCCTTCCTTCCTTCCTTCCTTTCTTTCTTTCTTTCTTTCTTTCTTTCTTTCTTTCTTTCTTTCTTTCTTTCTTTCTTCCCACAGGCAGAGTGCACAGTGAGAGAGAGAGACAGAGAGAAAGGTCTTCCTTTGCTGTTGGTTCACCCTCCAATGGCCGCCAATGCCGGTGTGCTGCGGCTGGTGCACCGCGCTGATCCGATGGCAGGAGCCAGGTACTTATCCTGGTCTCCCATGGGGTACAGGGCCCAAGGACTTGGGCCATCCTCCACTGCACTCCCTGGCCACAGCAGAGAGCTGGCCTGGAAGAGGGGCAACCGGGAAAGAATCCGGCGCCCCAACTGGGACTAGAACCCGGTGTGCCGGCGCCACAAGGCGGAAGATTAGCCTAGTGAGCCATGGCGCCAGCCGGTAATTTTCTTTCTATATTGAAAAAATCGATCTCATAGTCATTTGTATCTATTTTTGAGTATTCTTTTAATCTACATTTTTTCCTTTCTATCACCCTCCTTGTTTACTGTTTATCCATTTTTTTTTAACTGAGCCACTTGACCTATAAGATTTTTATGTTTGGGTTTTGATTTTATATACTGGGTATTATGTTCCTTAATCTGGATATTGGCAGCTGGATACAGAGGATTGGCAAAATGTAGTTTCATTCCAATTCACAAGACTATTGCAGGTTTCTATTGGTTTTATTAGTTTCTATTAGTGTTAAAGCAAATTAACCAAACAAAATTCTTTTAAAAAAAACCCGCACATTTTATTGTCTAATGGTTTTAACTCTGTAGATGGAAGTCCATCGAGAGTCTCATGGTTCTAAAGTACTTTTAGTGGCAGGGTTATGCTCAGATCTGAGAAGAAAAACCTGTTTGCATGTCTTATCCAGCTTCCAGAGGGTGTTCCCATTCCTCAGTTCATGCTGGCACTTCTCCATCTTCCAAGTTAGCAAAGGTCTGTCACTTGATCATTCTTTCTTAGTCTTATCTCCCTGAGACTGTAGGCAGCAATGGTGTTTCTGATTTTAAGGATTACTGTGATATGTCGATTCCACTTGGATAATCCAGGTTAATCTCCTCATCTGAAGGTATTTAACATTCATCACATATGAAAACCTCCAGTCATATAAGAAAACCTACCCGGATATTTCTGGGGTCAGTAAGTGGACATCTTAAAGAGGCATTATTTGGCCTCCCACATAGAATGTGTGTAATTTTTTCAATAAGCAGCAAATAATTTCTGAATGTTTTTGTCATGCTACCAATTTAGAATTCTCATTGTCTGGATCCATTAATTCAACAGTGATTGTTAAATGGAGATTTTCTAGCTCTTCATTTTTTCATGAATTAACTGGAATACAAAAGTATTTCATAAACTCTGTAAAGAACATAAAAGTTTATGATCATCTTCTACCTTTTCTTTTCAGGTTCGCAGTACCAATAAGAAAGGTAGAATTAATGCTTGATTCTCTCTATTTGTCAAATTACAAGATAATTATTTCCCTACTTATCATGCTCTGAAGAATCCCATTGTGTGTGTGTATGTGTTGTGTGTGTGTACAGTTATTCATTTATGAATTTAAAGGCAGTTTGTGTGTTTTCAGTCCTGCATAACTACCAAGACTATCGTGGCTTTATTTATTCTAACTTGGCCTATGGAAGTACCATCAAGATGATACCTTAATAGTTTTGATATGATCCTAGAAATATTTCATATTTTCTTTTGTATTTGACATTAGAACATACTTAGAATTAATATTTTATATTGATAGTTTTAGAGATGTTACTTATCTTAGAGTATTGTTCTTTCATTTCAAGCATAAAGATTTTTTAGAAAATAAGATGCTAATAGCCTATAATACTCTAAATTACTTGTTTGTTCCCACATTACCCATGATATAGCATTCTTAATAATCACACTGATAGGCCGGTGCAGTGGCTCACTTGGCTAATCCTCTGCCTGCGGCACTGGCACCCCGGGTTCTAGTCCTCATTCATTGAAGAAACTGTCCTTTCTCAATGTATGTTTTTGGCATCTTGTATAATATTTTTCAATTGAGAAGCTTTCATATTTTCCTCTTCAGAAATTCTAAACTCTAATACTTAGCATTCAAGATTGTTTAAATTTCTGATCTTTTCACAGAAATTTTCTGGAAGTTTTTTGGTTTCTCACCCTGCACAGTCAAAAATGTATTCAAAATAAAAATAGAACATTTTGAGATTTCTCCAAGTCTGCAACAGCTTTGCTACTTTTTTTCTTTTTCTGAGCAATAATCTGTCTGAATTGAAGTTCCCATATGTAATACTGTAACCTATGCCTGGAATTGAATGCAAGTTCTTTCTGACACTTGAACACTGATGCCAGGATAAAATCATCTATAGTTGTCATTTCACATTTCTGAAGTCATCCTTTCTCTGGAGTCTTAGCACCTCTGCTTCTCATTTCCCCAAGTTTTCTCAGCCACCACACGGTTGATTTTATCTGTATTTTCTAGTTTTTCTCCAAAGAACTCATGTGCACCAAGTTTCTTGATTCTCATATTTCTCCTTGTAAACATGTGGAATGTGTTATCTACAAATATAGATGATCTTAACATTAACCGAAGCATGATACTTTATTAGGCTAATGGAAATTTGTACTTCCTACCTACTTTATTGTATGCTTCATTTCCTTTCTTTGATTTTATTATTTAAGGTATGCATTTTTAAAGATTTATTTATTTGAAAGGGTTACAGAGAGACAGAGAGAGACAGAGATCGAGATTGAGATCTTCTATTTGCCGGTTCACTCCCCAAATGGCTATAATACCTGGGGCTGGGCCAGACCAAAGCCAGGAGCGAGGAGTCTCTTCCAGGTCTCCCAGGTGGATACCAGGGCTGAAGGACTTGGGCCATCTTCTGCTGCCTTTGTCTTGTCAATATTATTCTTACTCTGAATATACTTGAAATTGTAAATATTGTGAAAACAATGGAGTCTTTAAAATCAGATAAATTTTTTTAAACTCTGTCAACTTTATCATGTTTAATTTGAGATTCTTCATAAGTATGTAGGAGAAGAATATAAAATAGACCTTTTATTAGAGAAAATGTAGAAATGCATCTATAATAATATTTCTTACTGAGTAATGACTGGTTGATAAAACTATTATAAATACTCATTTACTTATTTGACTAAACTTATAAGGGAGGCAATTAAATTATTTACTATTTTATAGATGAAAAAAGTAAAAAAAAAAGTCCACATTCCCTAGTGTAAGGCATGATGTAGTTACAATGGGGAAAAAAAGCCTTTTTTTTCTTTTTATGACTATAAGGATAAGGATAACAGAGTTCATGTAGTTCATAGACACAATTCTTAGAGAATGATGGTACTCCCTTGCTTCAATTCTTCCTTTCTTTCTTCTTTAACTTTTATGATAACATACTTTTAATTTAATCAACCATGAAAAACAATGAAATCCTGTCCAGTGCAACAGAATGGATGCAACCGAGACCATTATGCTTAGTGAAATTAACCATACCCAGAAAAGACAAGTATCACATTTCCTTTGATTTATGGTAGCTAATATAGACAGTAAAGAATAATTGTTGGCTGACGCCACGGCTCACTAGGCTAATCCTCTGCCTTGTGTCACCAGCACACCCGGTTCTAGTCCCGGTCAGGGCGCCGGTTCTGTCCCGCTGCCCCTCTTCCAGGCCAGCTCTCTGCTGTGGCCCGGGAGTGCAGTGGAGGATGGCCCAAGTCCTTGGGCCCTGCACCCCATGGGAGACCAGGAGAAGCACCTGGCTCCTGGCTTCGGATCAGCGTGGTGCGCCGGCCGCAGCGCGCCGGCCTTGGCAGCCATTGGAGGGTGAACCAATGGCAAAAGGAAGACCTTTCTCTCTGTCTCTCTCTCTCACTGTCCACTCTGCCTGTCAAAAAAAAAAAAAAAAAAAAGAATAATTGTTATATTTGAGTGAAATGGACATCTTGGGATTTGATTACTGAACAATAGTCTTGCTACTTTTTACTTTTTGAAGCCTGTGAAGGCCCAAGTTTTTCATGGTACACATTTGCCTTTAAAAGGCAATTATTGACTTTTTCCATCTTCTGTAGTCTTTCAAGGCAGGTAGTGGTTATTATAGGTATAAAATACTTTTTTGTTTTGATTATAACATTAGCTTGAGTAGTCACTTCCAGTCTTTCCCTGGCTTGGTGGGCCTTATTAGATAACTGTGTTAGGGTTGATTCTCTTTCATAAGTAATGGTTGTTGAACAATCATAATCCTGAAATAAGCACAATTCTTGGTTAGTCTCTAGTAATTAGAAAATTTCCCCTTTTTATTCTTCTTGTCTTTCAACACTATTTCATTTATATTTAAATATGATCAGTTCTATCAACATATGACATATAATTAAATAAGTATAAAATACTGCTTTGAAAGGAAAGAGGAGGAAGGGAGGGTGAGTGAGAAATATCATTATGTGCATAAAATTGTATATATGCAATACATGCAATCTATTCTCTTTGCATAAATAAATTTTAAAATGAAAAAAATAAATACTCTCTTGACTCACACCTCCTTCCAGTTTAAATATTCTTTATTTTTATCATGTTAATAGTGAAATAAATTTTCTGCATAGTCTAGTGCTCTGTCTCCAATGTCCAATCTATTGCAATAATTTGTACTGGATTTTTATTTTCTGACAATATACTTAAATATCCATGAATAACATCTTGTAGAAACACTTAATTTCTTATGTTCAATATTCCTTCACAGTATTGGTAACTATTATGCTAACTATGAGAGTGTTTGACTGGAGGGGCACAGGGGATATATAAAGGAACTTGGTCAACACCAGAAAATTAGAAACTCTAGAACACAGCTCAAGATCAATACCAAAGATCCATGGGTAAGCTGATTCAGATCTTAAATTGGAATTCACAGGAACCCACTAAACTGTCAGAAGAGCTAGATAGGCAGTTTATCTAAACTAGTGGTTTTCAAGTCTGATGAATCACACCTAGATACATAGATTTAAGTATCTAGCTTTTAGCCTCTGTGGTTTTCAAGTCTGATGAATCACACCTAGATACATAGATTTAAGTATCTAGCTTTTAGCCTCTGTGGTTTTCAAGTCTGATGAATCACACCTAGATACATAGATTTAAGTATCTAGCTTTTAGCCTCTGTTAACCTGCATTGAGTTTAGAATAAATGTTGAACATGATCATAAATGCATTAAAGGAGATAATACAGAAAGGCACTTAATTATGTACAAGGAGTATCCAGATAGATACATAGAAGCAAAGGTTAGCACTGCTGAGAAAGACAAGCAAATGTAATAGGTTAAAACACAAAGAAATAAGATTCATTTTGAACATGTACCAATAGGACTCTTACATGACAATAAAATGCAAACTTTGATATATGACACTAACATTTGACAGAAACAATGGTACGTACAATTCTAGTTTTCTGAAAAAAAAAAACTTTTTACAAGGTATACATATATTTGAATAAAGTCATAGTAGGGTAAGCTGTCATTCAGAGAGAACAGCTAGATACAGATGGGGAGGGCAATGGGCATCACATGCAGACTCTATACGCATCCCAAGTGTCTCTAGTTAGTGAGGAGAAAAACAGCGTATAATATGGTCAACACCCAGACAAAAATATGTGTTTTTGTGAAAATTAATAACTGATTTGAAAAAGTACATGGAAATGAAAAACTAACCAAAAAATGAAAATAAAAAACAAAGTTAGATGACTCAAGCTACATAATCTCAAAGCTGATTGTGGAACACCAGTAAGACAGTGAGATATTGGAGTAAAAAGACATTTAGAGTGGTGGACAAAAGAGGAGATTCAAGAAATATACCTTCAAATGCATAGCTAATTGAAGAAATACACAAAGACAAAAGAATATACAGTTAATGATGTTGGAATAAGTGAATATCCTTCTTTAAGAAAAACAAAATTCTACTCTCAACTGATAATTTCGATCAAAATAAATCATAGACCAAATTGTGATCATTAATATTATAAACATTTTTAAAGTGTATTCATAACAAAGACTTACTTTAGAACATTCACAGGAGAATTATCCATAATTTCCCAAAACCAGAAACAAAAGCAAACGCCCATCAAGTGTGAAAAAAATAAGCCACAGAATTATCATACAATGGAATGCTGTTCAGTTGTCAAAAGAAACTACTAACATCTGCAAGAGCATCAGCAAATCTGTGTGTATTTTTTCACAGAAGATGGCATACTGTAAGGATTCATTCAGAATAGATACTAAAAAATGCAAACTGCAGTCATATAAAGTAGATCAATATGTGCTCTGGGCTATGTGGCATGGGGAAGGGACAGATTGTAAATAGAAAGGAACTTTGTGAGTTAATAGAACAAGCTACATGATGATTATGTGATGCTAACATGACTTAACACTTTTGTCAAAATGAACAGTGGGATAGGGAGGATTGAGGAAAGTTGAAAAATGGATATCAAAACACAGTCAGATGGGAGTTAACTGTTCTAACACTCCATAGCACTTTGTGTTGACAACACTTAGCAGTAAAGTATGATATACTCTATAGAGAACTGGAAAAGAGGACCTGGTTATTTCCAAACAAAGGAAAGGAAATTGTAACACTATTTACTTGTCTGGATCAGTTTATGTTTTATGTCTGTGTTGAACATATATGTAGTAACACAGGGAAGGGTGTTTGGTACAGCGATTCATGGTCTACTTGGACTGGCATTGTGGCTTAGTGGGCAAAGCCACCACTTGCAATGCCAACATCCCATTTGGACCCCAGTTTTTGTCCTAGTTGTTCTACAACCCATCCCAGCTCCTTGCTCATGGGAAAAGCAGTGGACAATGGCCCAAATATTTGGGCCCTGCCACCCAGGAAAAAGCTCTTGGTTCCTGACTTCAGTCTGCCCAGGCCCAGCCATTGTAGCCATTTGACTAGTGAACCAGAGGATGGAAGATCTCAATATCTATCTATCTGTCTTTTTCTGTAACTCTTTCAAATAAATAAACCCTTTAAAAAAAGACTACATTTGAAACTAAAGCATCATGCATCAGAGTGTCTGTTTCAAGTCCTGGCATTGTGTGGCTTCAGCTTCCTACTAATGCTTAACTTAATGTAGGCACTTGGGTACCTGCCATTTAGGTGGGAGATGAAAATGGTGTTGCTGGCCAATCTTCCATTGTTGCAGGGATTACTGCAGTTTTGGGGATTATGCCTCAAAATGTTAAGTAAAACAGTATAAGATATTAATATTTAAATGTTAAATTTTACATTGTCCTTACCATTTTGATCTTCTGAACAATTTTACTTAGCAAAATAAGAAAGGTTACACATTTATTTGATCTTCAGGAATGTAAATGACTATATTCAGTTTTTCTTATAAAACTGAACTCTGAAGGTATCTACACAGTTGGCTTCTTTTTATTCTTCTCTCTTTAAATCAGTACTCTAGCAAGAATTAGAAAAGACAAAACTCTGTTCAATGTTTCTGACAAAGTAAAAAGGCTGAAATATAAATAAGGCTCTAATTTGGCAAAATATAATACAATACCTTCTGTTATTAGCCAATGAACATTTTCTCAATTACTTCATTGTCGTTGTGTTATTTCTCCTTTGTGAGCTGTTGGTTTACTGTCTGAAGCAACTGTTGTAGCTGTGTCACAATCTCATTTAGACTTATGGCCAGTGTCTCCTTCTCAGAAGACTCCATTTCTGGGGAAATACCACTGTTTTCAATAACAGTGGTGTCTTCAGCAACTTTTACCATTTTTGATAGGATAAGCTCAAGTGACTGCTAGCTTCATACAAATCACCAGCTACTTTCTTTCCTTTTGCTCAGTTTTACATTGTGTGTGTTTCGTTTCACTGTCTTCAACTCTGTGACTTCTGTAAAATATGTAGATTATTCAGTTTTTGCCTTCTCTAGTACCATTTCCAAATGCTCTAGTTCTTGTCTTAGATTTTCAGTATTTTTGTTTTCTCTTCATGATCACTCTAGCCCTTGTTCTGAAGATTTGAATGACAACTGCAACTGTTTAATAGTGTTTTGTGATTCATCGACCATAACTTCCCATTTATTTTCTTCTTGCTCCACAGTTCTCTGTAGCTTCTGTAAAATTCCTTCTGTTTCTGGAAGTACAGACTTATATTTTTCACACTCTAGCTGTAACAATGTTTGCACTTCATCAACTTCTTTCAACTTTGTTAGGTCAATGAGCTTGCCCTGTCCCAAGCCACATGTTGAATTTATAAACCAGTAACCTGTTAGTCATGGGGTGGGGAAAAGATGGGTTTAGAGCTTCTCCCAAACCCCATGTACACAGATTGATTCTTTTGTGGTCTGTCTGAACACTCTCTGGACGCACCCTATTCCCTTGTTTACATGTATTTGACCTGCTTAGAGGCGCATCTTATAGAAAAGGCCTATCCTCAGAGCATTTGTCAAAAGCAATCACTGGCAAGTGTTTAACTCTGCAGAAACCTGACATGGCGACACCAACTGGGGCAGAGAAAAGGGTATTAGGAAACTCAAAAGAAAAAGTCAGGAGGATTAGGCATCCATAGAGTCCTGGAAAATGCTCTAACATATTTCTAGTACTCTAAAGTCAAGGAACATAGGTGGTGAACAGTGAACACGGGGAAGGCCCTAGTCTCAACTCTGGCTGAGCTTCATGCTCCAGGAAGCAGGAAGTAAAGTCCACGGGTTATAAACTGCAAGAGTGTGGAAGTTTTGCTCCCAAATGTACACAGAAGCCCTTGAAAAAGGTCATGTGACTTATTTTTAAAAGATGTATATGGATTCTTGAGGAATTTTTTTGGTTTAAGTATGAATGCTTATTCTAAGAATATATTTATCATAGATACTTTATAAATGCTTTTGACGTAAGAGAAGTCTCACTAATGTCTTCTTTGATAAACAGCCCTTAATTTAATTAATATTAAATTTTATCAAGTAAATTTTATCCAACATTTATTTCAGGGTAATATTAACTGTTAAATAGTTAGGCCTATGAGTTGAAAAAAGAAGCTAATTACTTCAATAATTACTAGGAATGAGTAGAGTGGGTATCCTTTTTCGAAGCAAATGAACTAATGTTGTCTTTGTTCTGTGGTAAAAACTGGTAATTACTACTCTGGCACATGACAGAATGACTATGCTGACGTGTATTGATAATTGAATAGTAGATGTAAATGAATGAGGAAATTATTCTTTTAAGTTTGTTAAGCCAATAATAAGTGAAATTAATATTAGATATCAATTCAATGTTAATACCATGCATTGTTATTACTTAAGTACAAGTTGTACTAGTCACGGAGGAACAGAGATTAATAGATTGCTAATCAGACAATTGAGGATAAGAAATAAAAGATATCAGAAACATAATTAAAATAGTAGTCATCTTATTGAAGGGGTAATAAAAGAGGCAAGTAAATGTTCCTTCATATTTTTTTTTTCTCAAGTGGTTTTGTGTTTAGAAGCTTCAATACTTTTTGGTGCAGGGCTTAAGAAGCAGGTATATTTTAAGTGTACCAGTTGACATAGCTTAGCTTCACAGTGACATTAGGGTTGTGATGTTGGTCAGTTTCCAATATTTTTCAGTGGGATTAGTTCAAATACAGCAGTATAAAACTATGGTTAAAGTCACAAATTTCTGAGTATTGGCCATAGTATAGGGTTGGTGTAGTGGATGGAAGTGGTATTTGATTTAAATGTCCCAGGATTATGTCTGTTTTAGGGCCTAATGAAGGAGTAGTTTGTGAGTGTAATATGTCTTTAGTGAGATTAGCATGCAAATGGGCACTTCTGTGGTTAAAAGACTTGGTTATCTCCTTCAAATAGTTGCAGTTCTCTTGGCTTCAGGTCTTTTATGGGAATTATATGTGAGTCAAAATTTAGGGGCCAGCAGGTGGCATAGCTGCTTAAGCCACCACCTGGGACCCCAGCATCCCATATGAGTGCCAGTTTGAGTCCTGGCTGCTCCACTTCAATCCAGCTCCCTGCTAATGGCCTCGGAAAAGCAGCAAAAGATGGGCCAAGTGGTTGAGCCCCTGTCATCCACATAGGAGACCCAGATGTAGCTGTTGGCTCCTGACTTCAACCTGGCCCAGCCCTGGCTATTGCATCCATATGGGAAGTGAACCAGCAGATGGAAGATCTCTCACTCTTTCTGTCTCTCCCTCTTCCTATATAACTCTGACATTCAAATAAATAAATAAATCTTTTTTAAAAAAGAGTCAACTCTCCATAACATTTACAAATACCTGTAATATGGGGCCAATTTTGTATTCAGGGAGTATATCCAACTATATCATGAGAGATTCTGTTCTTTATTGCTTGTCAGAGTCTCATTCTCTTATTTTTAGGCATTAATAAGGCTTACCAATAAATTTTTCATTCTATTTTAAGTGATTTCTTATATCAAGGGTAAATTGTATTTATAGTTGAATTTGGAAGCATCTTATTTTGTAATATATTAAAACTTTATTTACTACTGATCTAATAATGACAAATGTGTTATAGTTCACAGACAAAATTCTTGGCATATTTTTGCAAAGCTATTTCAACTGTTCTAAATTTAGAAATTATAGCTTTATGCTTCTTCTTGAACAAAATTCATGTTTCCAATTATGTTCCAATTCCACTTAATTGAAATTTCAAATTAACTCACAAAATGTGCTTTACATAATTTTTTATAATTGTTCCTGAATTTCATTTATGCCATCTTCTTACTTTCAGAATTTATAAGGACAGAAAAAACTCACTCTTTAACACGTGTAATTAGACTCTGAGATAAGAAAATAGTCAAGGGGCTAGCATTGTGGCCTAGAGGGTTAAGCCACTGCCTGGACTCTGGCATTCCATATGTGTGCCGGTTTGACTCCCGGCTGCCTCACTCCAGATCCAACTCCCTACTAATGAGCCTGACAAAGCAGTGGAAGATGGCCCAATTACTTGAGTCCCTGCCATGTGGGAGACCTGGATGGAGTTCAAGTTTCCTGGTTTGGCCCAGTCTATCCATTGAGGTCGTTTGGGGAGTCAGCCAAGAGATAGAAGATTTCTATCTATCTATCTATCTATCTATCCCTTTCTCTGATAACTCGGCCTTTCATGCCTTTCAAATAAGTAAATTAAATATTTTTTAAAGATGGCCAAAAGCAGAGACCAAATTTTACCTTCACTTAGAGAACTCAATACCTGCAAAGCTACAACATACTCATGCACACACACACATACACACACTTTATACCCAAGAGAAAATGGTTGGTCATGAAGAAATAAATCTTTTCCAATGGCCACAATTCAAGTTTAAATTAAATATGAAGTTACAACGTATCTATCATGATTTCTTCAAGTAGTATATCCTTGGATGACAGAAAAGTTATAGAATAGGACTGTGCATTTGCATTCTATTGTTTATTGTCCTCTCTTGAAAAATACCTTTCTATCATTATGGTGAGCAGAGAGAAGTCGGCCAAGTTGTTTTGACTTCAGTATTCTAATTGACCCAGTTATGCTATGATGTCATAACACTGCACTGATACCTGGACTAAATGAAGTTTTAAAATGAGGGGTCCTGAGAAATTATTATCAGATGAAATAAAAATCAACTAATAAGAGTTGTAGGAAGACATGTAATGCCTTTACCATTTCAACCTGCACAGTTTTTCCAAGATGCTCAGCATTTAATAATATTCTTTGAGAGACCAGCGCTGTGGCACAGTGGGTTAATGCCCTGGCCTGAAGTGCAGGCATCCCTTATGGCTGCCGGTTCCAGTCCCAGCTGTTCCTCTTCCAGTACAGCTCTCTACTATGGGCTGAGAAAGCAGAAGATGGCCCAAATCCTTGGGCCCCTACACCTGCGTGGGAGACCCAGAAGAAGCTCCTGGCTCTTGGCTTTGGATGGGTGCAACTCCAGCCATTGAGGCCATCTGGGGAGTGAACCAGCAGATAGAAGACCTCTCTCTCTGTCTCTACCTCTCTCTGTAACTCTGCCTTTCAAATAAATAAAATAAATATTTTTTTAAAAAAGAAAAACATTTTAGTTCTTGTTTAATTTCAAAATATGAACTAAACCGCATAAGGAATGTTAACCTTTTAATTGTTCCTAAATAAATAATACATTTAATAAGCAATAATTAAGGTAAAATTTATAAAGTAATTTAGAGTGGTGGAAAGCTTAAAGTTATTGCTTTAATAATGTATATAAGTTAAATTTTCAATAATTTCATTTTGTCAATCCATTTTAAATATTACACATAATTAAAAGTGCATAATTTTGTCTTAGACATATTATAACTTCAGTTTTAAGTATATACATGTAAATTTTAGATAAATACTAAGCTATTTCTTCAAATATTATATGACAAACCTTTCTTAGAAACAAATAAAGTACTATTTCCATTTCTTTCTGTTCTTAACAGGTAGAAATGACAGCAAAATCAATAAAAAGAATTGTAAGGTCAGGATGAAGAACATTCCTAGTTCAGATCTTAATTTCAGGAACAATTTGCCATGACATCTGTGTAGGCTCCTCATGGAAGTTTAGCAGATCTGACAGCTAATTAATTATAAAGCAAGATTGGAGACTGGACAAAAGCGCCGGCAGAGAGAATTCATCTTTTGTGTCACCATGTTTCAGTATATTCATTTTCTTAGGCCTGAAAGACATAGCTCTAGTAAATCACTGTTTATCTTTAAGCTCAAAAAGGAAATCGAACATGACATGAACAATTACCAAGATATTCTCAGAAAAAATGCATTCTTGAAAGAGAAACATGAAAAACAATTAGAACTATGTGACATCTGAGATTTCCCTGTGTTTTTTGTCTAGATTGTGTACAATTTTAAAATTACTTTATTTTAATATCACGAGACAAACATGCAAAAACTACCAATAGAAATCAAAGTATAAACACACAATAGTTAAGTATCAAATATGGATATAAAAACATGGAAATTATGTTTTAAGAACAAAGTGTTTAAAAGATGATATTACCAATTAAATAGGAAAACTAGATGGTAAGAAATTAATATTCTCTTTTTTATAAAGTGTATTTATCTACCAAGCAGAGTGAAAGAGAGAAGAGGACACAGAGACTGAGATGGAGAGAAAGAGAGAGAGAGATCTTCTGCCCTCTGGTTCACTCCCTAAATTGCTGCAACAGGCAATGCTGGTCCAGACCAAGGCCAAGAGCTCTGATATTTCCATCTGCATCTCCCATACGGTTGCAGGGGCCCAAGCACTTGGAGCATCTTCTGCTGCCTTCCCAGATACATCATCAAGGAGCTGGATTGGAAGCAGAGCAGCTGGGACTGTAACTGGAGATCTGATATGGGATGCTGGCTCTGCAAGTGGCAGCTTAACCTGCTGTGCCACAACTTTAACTCCAATATTATCCTTTTAACTCAGAAATCTGTATCATGTTAGCTGTACAAAAACCCTATTATATGTATATATACATAAACTGAAATTAAATAAATGAACAAAGGAAATCATTACCCTCAGTCTGGTATTTTCCAGTGCTCTATTAAAATAAATGTAGAGACTTCTACTACTAGTCCTGAATGCAGCACCTTGAAAATTGCCACTCTGTCATAAAAAGTAAAAGCTTGCATTGTGGCGTAACAGGTTAAACCACTGCTTACAGTGCCAGCATCCCATTAGGCTGCTGGTTCAAGTCCCAGCTGCTCCACTTCTGATCTAGCTCCCTGCTAATGGCCTAGGTAAACAGTGGAAGATGGCTCAAGTGCCTGGGCCCCTGCCATCTATGTGGGAAAACCAGATGCATTTCCTGGCTGCTGGCTTCATCCTAGCCCAGCTCCAGCTGTTGAAGCCATTTGGGGAGTGAACCAACCAATGTAAGAGCTCTAACTCTGCCTTTCAAATAAATCAAATAAATCTAATTTTAAAAAAGTAAAAACCTGAGAAATCTAAAAAAAATTAGCATTTTTTCTTTCCTTAGAAATCTTAGAGAAGTAGAGTCCCAGGACAAAAATAGCTACCTCTCCAGTAAGAGGGACAAGGTTTAATATGGAGAATCACGAACTGCTGGAATAGGACTAACAGTAGACACTGTGTTGGGAAACAGCTCCAGCACAGGACCTGAAACGTAAAGAATGAATTGTAAAAGTCTCAGTGTGGACAAGTCTGAGAGATTAAACCCCCAAGGGGATCCCATCACTGGGGAGGATCCACACTCCATGAACTATTTCAGGTTTCTATAGTGAATATTAGATACAAGTCCTCTCATGCTTGCCACAGGCAAGGGAGAAGGAAACATGTTAAAATATGCCATAGAACTCTATTGTTAAGAAGTTCTTTCCTGAGGTCAAAGTATTTAACTTGTGCTTCACCTGATGAGAATTTATTAGAGTCTAACCAACCTGTGGGAATGGAAAGGTTTTATTCCAACCAGCTCTGATCTTCTGTGGAAAAGAAGGAAACACCTAACACTAGCCCAGTATAGCCATCCTGCCCTACCTAGGAATGGGAAGAACTGAGAAGCACTGGTGAAGTTAGCATTCCAAGGTCAAAGACTCACTACAAGATTGACATCATCATATGACAGTCTTTACACTTCCCCTCCTCTACACATCACAATTACATTACTAATGGTTTATTTGAAGTTGCCCCTTTTACCAGGTGAATCATGTACAGTTATTAATAAGAAATTACAAGGCATAATATAAAAGCAAAAAACCACAATTTTAAGAGAGAAGAAAACATCAGAATCAGGCTCAGAAATGGCAGGGATGTTAGGATTATTAGAATAGTTTTTTGTTTTGTTTTAAAGGTCTTTTTTTATTTGAAAGGCAAAGTTACAGAGAGAAAAGAGATCTTTCATCTGTTGGTTCACTCCTCAAATGGCTGCAGCAACCAAAACTGAGCAAAGCCAAAGCCAGAAACCAGGAACTCCATCCTTGTCCCCAAAGTGTATGTCAGTGGCCCAAGTACTTGAGTCATCCTTTATTGCTTTCCCAGGTGCATTAGCAGGGAGCTGTATCAGAAGTGGAGCAAACCAAATCAGCATCAAGTGGGGTGCTGAAATCTCAGCTGGTGGTTTCAAATGCTGTGCCACCACACCAACATGGGCCCCAAGAGAATTTACATTTTAAAGGCATCCCTTAAATAGAGCTATAAGGCTCTTGATATGTATTATTACAAAGAGAGAGAGTAATTAAGGGAAGGGCATACAAAAATCTATACCACCTTTTTCTTAGAATTTTCCTGTTCTTTCCTTTTGATGAAAATGTTTATTGAATCATTGCATGTATGAACTTTAACTGTAAGAAACAAAAATATCTGAATAAGATTATAAAATAAAGCTGAACTTGTCATTGGCCAAATCAAATTACCTGTGTGCAATTATAAAAGGCTTCTCTGAGAGAAATGATAAGAGCTATAGCAAAAATACCAAATGAAGAGTCTAAGTGGCAGTCTCTCTGCCCACAAAATGGGCTGTTAATTGTCTGTGACCGATAGGGGACTTTCAGTTCTCACCTCACAGATGCAAGGAAATCTGGTTTCCAACAAATCTGATAGGAGTTGCTTCAGAATCAGTAGGCTAGAGGTTCATATGCTTGAAGCCTAGCTGAGCCTCTGCCTTTTGCATATGTTGGTTAAAAGAACATTGGCATGCACATGCATTTGTACTAGATCACCATTATAACTTACCTTTCCACATCATTAAGGATGACTTATATTTTAACAGAACTCTAAAATAGCCCAAATTTTGAGCCATTTTTTAATGGTAAGGACTTTCTAGGTTATTTGCTCTTGGTCCTGATAAAAACCAATTCTTAATTCAAAATCAGGAAAAAGGTTTTTCTGTGTTTGATTTCCTCATTTGGATTGGCAGTCCACTTAGAGTTGAATTTTATGTAAGGGGTGAATTAGTGATAGCATGGCACTTTGTCCATTTGTGTTTATACCTGGACATTTTCTTGAAAGCAATTAATGTGCTCAGGGTTTGACCTGCCACATTTGACAAAAATCGGGCACCCTTTCATTTCATTTGTATTTTTCTCCTTAACTTTCTACTTTATTTATTCTTAGTCTGTGATTGTTTCAACTTCAAGCTCTTCTAAATTGTAGCTTTGTAATTCCTTAAAATCTGATAATGCAAACCCTAATGTAGCAACAAACTCTATATAAGGCAAAAATATGTTCAAGTGTTAAAATCCTTAAATTGGCATAAAGCTGTCCAAATTCCAAAGCACTTTAACAGACATGATTTTATTTTAATTTTGTCAGCCAGACTCTAGTGTGCACCAGCCTGCTTCTCTGTCCATTCTTCATTACAATTGTGTGATATGAACTCAGATAACCAATCAGCAGCTTTTCTCCTGATCTTTGTTTAGGCTCATTGCTTGTTGATGAGGACTATGATATCCTATAAGATTCTTTTTAAAATTTTAAAAATTGTGACACAAATTTATAACAACATTATAAAAGCACATAAAGAGCTTTAAAGAAATTTCTGGGCCTGTGCTGCGGCTCACTAGGCTAATCTTCCGCCTGTGGCACCAGCACCCTGGGTTCTAGTCCTGGTTGGGGCACCGGATTCTGTCCCAGTTGCCCCTCTTCCAGTCCAGCTCTCTGCTGTGGCCCGGGAGTGCAGTGGAGGATGGTCCAGGTCCTTGGGCCCTGCACCTGCCTGGAAGACCAGGAGGAAGCACCTGGCTCATGGCTTCAGATTGGTGCAGCGGCCATTTGTGGGGTGAACCAATGGATAAAGGAAGACCTTTCTCTCTGTCTCTCTCTCTCTCACACTGTCTGATTCTGCCTGTCAAAAGAAAGAAAGAAAGAAAGAAAGAAAGAAAGAAAGAAAGAAAGAAAGAAATTCCTCTTCTGGTATTACCTTCAATCTTATAAGAAGCTAGAGAGCTTGAAGAAGTTCATATCAGTTGTCTAATTGTCTTTCACAATTTAGCTTAATTTTCTCTTCTTTCTTTTTTATAATTTCTTCTCCTTTACACAATCACCCACACATATCAAATTACCTTAAGCTCCTCTAATTAGATATTTGGGTAGAAGTTAAAGCGAGCAACCACATTGCATTCTGGAGTCAGAAATATCTATATTTAAATCTCAGTTCAATAGTGGGTAGTTGGGTAACATCAGGCTGACTTAAACCACATGTTAAAAATAGGAACAAAATACCACAATCTGAATTTCCAGAAATAAAGATGCATTTTCTTATGATAGAAACTCAACAAATATTTGTTAAAGATTTAATTATTGAAGAATCATCATTAAAGATCTAAAGATAACTTTTTAAAAAATGTTCAATGGGACTGGCACAGTGGTGTAGCTGTGAAGCTGCTGCCTGCAGTGCCAGCATCCCATATGGGTGCTGGTTCGAGTCCTGGCTACTCCACTTCCAGTCCAGCTCTCTGCTATGGCCTGGGAAAGCAGCAGAAGATGGCACTAGTGCTTGGGCCCCTGCTCCCATGTGGGAGACTTGGAATAAGCTCCTGGCTCCTGGCTCCTGGCTCCTGGCTCCTGGCTTCAGATCTGCTCAGCTCTGGCCATCAGGGCCATTGAGGGAGTGAACCAGCAGATGGAAGACCTCTCTCTCTGCCTCTGTTTCTACCTCTTTATAACTCTGCCTTTCAAATAAATAAATAAATCTTTATTAAAAATTTCAAAAGGGTCATTTCATGCATTACTCTTCAAGACAAGTTTCAGGAAAGCTCAGAGAATATTTCAAGAGTACCATTAAATCTCAGAGATGCACTCTCAAGCACAGCCTAAAATGATATTTAATCTCATGAATTTATTCCCACTTAGAAAATAAAATGGAAGCATGGGAATGCTCAGGCATTCAGGTAGATTTTTTTAGTTAATTTTAATGATTTATAGATAGCATTTGCAATCCTTCTGTGGATAAACAGGTTGAGTACCATCTTAAAAAGGTGCTTAGAAAAGAATGAAGGTCCCTGATCTGCCTGCAGGCGAACATGTTCCTCAGTCTGTCCTGTGAATAGAGCATAGAAGATTCTCAGCACGCACACCCTGGCAGTTGAAAGCTCATATCCAGCAATTCTCCTGGACCATGAGTTCACAACCCTCCATCTCTCCCATCCAGGAAGAGCTGAAGAAACAAGGACGTCTCAGAATATTATCAACAACACAGAAGCCCCATTGTGAGAATGGTTTCAGACATAACAGTGACGGGGTTAACTTGTTCAAAGTTCATTATCTCCCTCTTTCTAAGTTGCACATATTTTTCACTATTGGTAATGGTTCTTCTCTGAGAACATTGATCAAAGAGCTAGTGACCTATCTGACTTTATTTGCTTTTAAGAAGCAGAGGAAGAGAGATAGTTGATCTAGGTAGATTCAACTCATTTTAGGTAATTTGAAGATATCAAGGGCTGGCGCTGTGGTGTAGAAGGTTAAGCCTTGGCCAGCATTGCCAGCATCCTATATAGGTGCAAGTTTGAGTCCCAGCTGCTCCACTTCTTTCCAGCTCCCTGCTAATGTGCCTGGAGATTTCAGAATAATAACAACAACAATGGTAATGATAAAGTATTCTTCTTCCTGGGTCATCTTGACCAGCTTGACATTATTTTTGGTTCATGAACAAAAAACACACTAGCTATAAGAATGATAAACATTAAAATGACCTTGGCTTTTCTTTTACTAAGGAAACCATCTGTAGAGGAAATTTGCCATATGCAAACTGAAATAAGCTTCAACACCTTTTCTTTCCCAAATCTAAATTGAGATAAGCATGAAAAAAAGACTAAAGAAAAATATTTTATGCACTCCACATTCCTTAAAAACATCATTCCTTTGAGGTATATTTGATTTCCCCTATTGCCAGCTTAAGTATCTCCCACACAGCATTCAGACATTTCTGTTTCAAACTTTTACATCATATTTCACTAAGTGTAAAAATTTAAAAATGTGCACAACAACATAATAGATGCAATCTATTTATAACCCAGCAAAATTAACTTTGGATTTGAATATCTCTCCTGTATGGAAGACAATAATTTTTAAATGAACATGACATGTTGCTTTGAATTTAACATGATCATGAAAATGTTGCTATCAAATTTTAGAGCCCTGAATTATTTTCTTACAGAATTAGAATCTCTCTGATTCTAATTGTGAGATTCTTCTTTTGTAAAATTCTGGCAGATGACCAGAGGCAGCCAAATAGATGTGAAACTTATGATTTCCTGCTGAAGAAACAGTATGTTTTACAATGTAACATCATACCACTTATTGTAGAAATTTGGGTACATATTTTCATTTGATATTTAAGGAAAGGGGGAGAAATGTATTACCTCCTTTGAAGTACCATTTTTAAATCAATTATACTCCTACATATACTTATCAAAATTTTGAAAACGCAAAAGAATTTTAATTTGTTATTTTTAAATATTTATTTATTTATTAGAAAGACAGAGTTACAGAGAGGCAGAGGCAGAGGCAGAGAGAGAGGTCTTCCGTCTACTCCCTCAATGGCCGCAATGGCTAGAGCTGAGCTGTTCTGAAGCTAGGAGCCAGGAGCTTCTTTCGGGTCTCCCACGTGGGTGCAGGGGCCCAAGCACTTGGGCATCTTCTACTGTTTTCCCAGGCCAAAGCAGAGAGCTGGATCAGAATTGGAGCAGCTGGAACTCAAACCAGCACCCATATGGGACACTGGCGCCATAGATGGAGGCTTACCCCACTGCACCACAATGTCAGCGAAAATGTTAAAGAATGTTAAAGAAAGGCAATAGAATATCTCTAAAAAATGAGGGTATTTTTTCTCAGAAGGCAAGAAATTTGAAGTGATTTAAAGACATGTCAGATATCATTAAGTCAGACTGTGAGTCTGTCAACTCTAAGAATTTGTATTGCCATAAATACTAGGCTTACTTGGAGAGTAAAATTTTTCTGTGAGTTTTAGTAGAAGCTGTACCAATTAGGATCCAAAGAATGCAGAAAGAAACTATACTAATTAATAAACAGAAAATACGTAATGTAATGATTTGGTAGTAAATATCTTGGAAGTAGGCAGAGGCACCTGACAACATGAGTCAATGCCCAGAGAGATGCTTGGTTAGCGGCAGAGGGCGGTTCCTATCTCTAGTTGAGATGGAAATGGGATTGGTAGGATTTAGAAGCTTGAAGGGGAGGCTCCGAGGAAGTAAACTTATACCTGTAAGAAAGAAGTGCTTGCCTGGCTGGTTCTCCTGCTCCTGAAGGAAGATGATGCAGTTAGTTCAAGGGCTAGTAAACAACTGGAGACAAAATCCAATCAATGCCGGTACTAACTACCAGTTAGCAAACTAACAGGAAAAAAGAATATTTTCTTTTGCTCCATCTGCCTTCCAGTCTCCCTCTGGTACCCCATATTGGAAAAATCTAACAGGGAGCCAATAGACTAAGCAAAAATATAAATCAGAGTCCTAGCCCCCAGCAGTGGAAATCAGTGTAGAGGAGGGTAGATTTTGAACTCTGAAAAATTATTTAATTTCTACAGGAGCTGTAAAAATCAGGTAGATGGTAGATAGATAGACAGACATATTTAAGTATACCTGATATTAGTTTTCTCTAAATGTATTGCTCTTCTCCCCTTCTCCTTTGCAATTGCATTAGTTCAAACAAAATATTCTGATTAGTCTTCCTTTATCCTGTACCATCATTACTGATCTTTCTGTGTGTCAATGCCACAGTAATCATTACAACGCACATGCTTGGGAGTGGGTGTTTGGCCTAGCAGTTAAGACACCTGCATCCCACATCAGAGTACTTGGATTCAATAACTGGTTCTAATTCCTGACTCCAGCTTCCAGTCAATGCAGACACTGGGAGACAAATGGTGTAGGTGGATGGGGTTCCCAACTTCTAGTTCAGCCTTGGCCCAGCCCCAGCCATTCTAGATATTTGGAAAATGAACCAGGGGATGAAATAGTTCTCTCTTTCCCTGTGTTTCTCTGCCTCTCAAACAAATGTTTTAAAAATTGCAAAGCACATGCTTATCCTTGTCATTTCCATGCTATAATCATCTAAATATGATGGTATGAAGAGTCAGACCCGTTGGTCCCAGTTAGTTACCTTTAGCAAAATTGAAAGTGCCTGCCCCTTTTTTAGGAATTTCCAGTTTTACCATAGAATAGTAAGAGAGTGGTGAGTCCATCCCTCTGAGCTCACAGTTTACTGTAAAAACAAGTTACTTATCCCACCCCTTAACAAGTAAGATTATAGATCAGGTCTTTTGATAGGTTTTGTCCTTGGCTTGTAACTGAATGTTAGCCTCATTATCAATTTTTTTTTTTTCTTCCAAAGTTGTGCTTAAAAACCCACTACCACCAGCTCCTTTGGGTTTTGCCTCTCTTGGAGGTCCCCTCCTGGCCACTCTGCCAAGAGATCTTGACTTAAATAAATATTGCTTTTAAATACGTCTTGCTTTTCTCTTTGCCTTGTATGCTTGGAACTTCTTTTTCCATGTGAGACAAAGAACCGAGGTAAATAATCTTTTCTACACTGTCTAATCCATAACAATGGTACCTCTTTATCAACCATAAGCTTTCAAACTCTCTACCCTTGCTAAATATCTATACTGTATTACACGCATGTCAATTCATAACTGGATTTAACTCTCATATCTTATGCACCAGCCATATCAAGCAACTTTATAATTCCTTGATTGATTCCTGTTCTCACAGTCATTTTTCCCTCTTTTCTACACATTATTTCTGAAATGCCTTTCTTCTCTTTCTCTCCATGGCTTTAACTTAGAAATTTTGGACCTTAGCTTAGAGGTCAGCTGTTTTAGAAAACCCACACAAATGGACCAGACAATGCCTAGTATTCTCGTTGTTTCATCAGCTAGGGTTGCTATAAGGAAGTGCAGACGCTGATGTGGCTTTGATGACATGTATTTATTTCTCAGAGTCCTGGAAGTTAGGAAATTCAAAATCAGGTGCTGGCTGATTCTGTTCCTGGCTATACCCATTTCTTGGTTTGCCTTCCCTCCGTGTCCTGACATGACACAGGGAGCCAAAGCTCTGGTCTTTCATCCTTTCCTTAGGATGACACTAATCTCGTTGTGGGTCCCTACACTCATGACTTCATGTGAAGATTATTAGCTAGCGAAGACCCCACACCAAAATGCAACCACATAGAGGTCTAGGTTTCAACATCTGAATTTTAGGAAGATGCAAACATTCAGTCCATAATACTACTTCATGCACTTTTTAAAAGTTAGAATGTACTCTGTATTTTCTCTCACATCGCATAAAGATATTTCACAGATCACAAAATTTAATGTGCAAATGTGTTTTTAGTTGTTCATAACTCAATTGCCTAAAGAACCTTAATTTAATCAGCACTAGTTAAAGTCATTCTTTTCTGTAATTTCTCAGTCATTCATGTTTTAAATTTAGACAAGTTAAATATTTTACCTCCCCTCATTGACCTCATTTTTAGTCTAGGTAACAAAGTGTTGGGATTACTTTTTCTTCACCAATCATTTCTGAGTCTTACTTGATTTTATTATGTTCCCTACTGAGAGGTAAAATTGTGCCTTTGGGTCTTTATTCATTCTAATTCATCCCTACTGATCTCCTAAGGCAGACATATTTGCAAAGAACCTCTGGCCATATAGGGGGATTCACCATTTGCAGAAACTTTGTGAAGCACCTTTGCCCCTAATTGTCCAATATTAACTCTCTTGTGTTAATGCCTGAGAAAAATAAACTAAAAAAAAAAACCACAAATTGTTAGTAAAATGGTGCCATCTTCCTAAGCCCAGCCTGGCTTACAGAAGTCAGGTGATCAAATGGCCCAATCACAAGCGTCAGCTCCACCCCCGCCATAACGGGATTTGCTGCTCCCACTCCCTTACCTCTGCAAAGCTATAATAAGACCTGTTCTCCCAGTACAGGCTGTTCTTTCTGCACTGGGAGGCAACCTGTCAGGTTTTCCCCATTAGACAATAAACCTTTTCCCTTACTCCAGTGTTTGGTGTGTTTTGTGGTGGTCTTTCCTTACACAAATAGCTGCTCTTCATTTCCTGTTGATAGAGAGTATTCATTCTAGAGCTATGCATGTCCACCTTTATATGGCTAATTCACTTCTATTTTTCTGTGCTGTTGTGAGGAGCTAGATGGGCTACAAGGCAGCAGGTCAGGTCCCCATTCAAATGAGAAAAGGGACAGAGTCCCTTTAAGCATGAACAAAATGCTTTCTTCTTCAAGGAAGCTTCCTTTAGTAAGACAAAATTACTATTCCCATCTCTCTGATGAGATTCCATTTTTCTTTTAAGAATAGCAAAACAAATCCCACCCTCTGTTTTTTGTTTGTTTGTTTGCTTGTTTGTTTTGTTTTGCTCGATCCTGAACAGGCTATCCTGGCCTAGCGCGTAAAGCCACAGCCTTCAGTGCCAGCATTCCATATGGACTCTGGTTCAAGTCCTGGCTGCTCTACTTACAATTTACCTCCCTGCTAATGTGCCTTAGAAAGCAGCAGAAGAAGGCCAAAGTCCTTGGGCCCCTGCATTCACATGGGAGACTGGGAAGAGGCTCCTTCTGGCTCTTGGCTTCAGATTGGCCCAGCTCCAGCTGTTGGCAGCCATTTAAGGAGTGAACCAGAAGATGAAAGATCTCTCCCACTCTGCCTCTTTTAAAAAGTCTCAAGAGATGATGGGGAAAGGCTTAACCAGTATAAAATAATACTATACCTTATTTTGATAATTTATATTTTGCACCTACTATTCAAGAATGCAAAAACCATTACTTTTTCCAGTGGAAGCCCCCCCCATCCCGAGGCAAAATCTTGTTTCTTTGTAGCAATAGGAAAAACTGTGAACTAAACATATTGTGTTAAGAAAAATACATTGCTAGGGAAAACATCTGTTCCTCACATCTCATAATGTGAATTCTGTTGTAAAAATATAACAAGACCCTGCTTCATCCCTCCCACATTCATGAGAGAGAGAGTCCTATAATCCGATGAATGATTTTTGTATAAAACAAGTACGTTTAGACTGCTCATCCCAGCATTTTCCACAATTTTTCATCCCTTGAAAGGAACATGTCAGGGCCAGTGCTATGGCATAGTGGGTAAAGCCACCACTTGCAGTGCCAGCATCCCGTATGGTTGCAGGTTTGAGTCCCAGCTGCTCCACTTCTGATCCAGCTCTCTTTATGCCCTGGGAAAGCAATAGAAAATGGCCCAAGTGCTTGGGCCCCTGCACCTGTGAGGAAGACCCAGAAGAAGCTCCTGGCTTCAGATTGGCACAACTCCAGCCATTGCAGACAACTGGGGAATGAACCAATGGATGGAAGACCTCTCTTTCTCTCTGCCTCTCCTCTCTTTGTGTAGCTCTGACTTTCAAATAAACAGATAAATTTTTTTTTTAAAAAAAGATAAACTTGCCGAAGACACTGTTGTTTATTATTGCCAACCTTCTTTTAAAAGAGGTATCTTTGTTCAGATTCAGGGCTGCATGTGTCTGGGTGGATAATTGCGTTCAATTCTGTGGCTCAACATCAGAGACACAATAGGTACTCAGGAAATGCACATGGTACATAAATAACATGATGTAAAGTTTATTTTTTTATGTGAAATATAGAGTGACAGAGAGGGAGAGACAGAGATGAAAGAGCTCTTTCATCTGCTGATTCGCTGCTCAATTGGCTGTAATGGCCAGGGCTGGGTAAGGTTGAAGCCAGGAGACAGAAATTCCATCTGGGTCTCCCATGTGGGCTGCAGGGGCCCAGGCACTTTGTCATTTCCTCCTGATTTCCCAGGTGCATTAGCAAGGAGCTGGAATGGAAGTGGAACAGCTGGGACTCAACCAGTGCTTCCATTTCGGCATTCCATCACAAGTGGTGGTTTAACACACTGTGCCACAAGACTAGATTTTTAAAATCTAGTTGTATAAAGAAAAATGTATACATACATACATTTATTATTTATAACATACTAGCATTTTTGTTGTTTCCTAAACTGAGTGTAGATTGAAGTTCAACAGTAATAATTTTCCCTGGCAAGTGGAAATATTAGATTGAAAGAGTTTTTAAGTACCTTAGAGACATACAACACAAAGAGAAAAAAATATGCATTGAACTACTCGACTTCATAATATGTTTTATAGTTGTTATTGCATTTGTTGATTCTGTTATGATTTGTAATATTAGAAAATACAGCTATGTTGGAAAACAGGGTTAAATAGGTTCAATTCACAATACCTTTCTAACTACATTTTTTGAACTTACATGGAAATTAAGATTTTGCAATTCAATCATGAGAGGATACAGAGCTCCAGTATGTGTTCCAAGAGTAGAGAATTTTTCTAATCAGTGGATTAGAACTAAACATCCTCAAGTGAAATTAGGCTTTGCCAAGAGAGTAGCATTGATTTTATTTCTTACATTATAAAAAGAACTTGAAAAGATCAAATTGAAATGATAGCATGGAAATGAAGTAGCAATTTGCATATAGATTTCAAATTTCTTTTCTAATTTTGCTTCTTTAAATCATTCTATTTACCAATGTTTACTTAAGAATTTCCATCAATAAAGATCAATTGAGGATAAACAGAATGAAAAATAAGAACAAATAAATGGCACTTTCATTTATATTTTTTTCAGTAGTATCTTTATCCCCAGTTTTGTAAACATTACTGAATTTATTTTTCCAGAGAAATCACCACATGTTTATATAAGGACACATATACACACTGTACATCCATGCTGCTTATATAAGGTTTAGCATAAGATAAAATCCATTTATCTTAAATGTGAGAATGCTAAGTCTGGATTTTATATTTTGTTCATTGGCCACTATACCTACAAGTGTTTTTATTTTGGCACCATATTGCCTTTTTTACTGTAGCTTTCAAATCAGTAAGTAGGACTTTTCCAAGTTCATTTTCTTTCTCTTGAGAAAGAAATATGCATTGTCTAGTCTGCGTCCATTCTATTTCTGTAGGCAATCCCATGAGTCTGTCTACCTAGCCCATGCAGCTAGCCTGACTGCTGGCAGGCGGTTGGAACCACAGGCACATTTCCCCCACCCATGCCTTCTGCCAGTCAGGCTAACTTCCCGGGTGTGGCCCAGGCCTACCTGGAAAGCTACCCTGGTACTTGACCTTCAAGCTGATTGGAGAAGCATATTGGCATCAGTGTTGGTTCTGTCCTATAGTTAGTGTTCCCCTGAGTTACTTATGCCCCTTCTACCTGCCCTTTAAAGTTATGCGTGGCTGTGAATAAAGACGGATGTCCGTTCGCTGAAACTTGTCTCTGGTAGTTCTTGTGGGAAGAACACCGTCGCCCTGCTGTCCCTGACAGTGCCTCTTTGCAGGACAAGCCGCAAATTTCCATATGTATTATAGAACCGTCCTGTCCGTTTCTGTGAGGACTTCATTGAAATTTTCACAAGATTGTCTGGAATCTGTAGATCAATTTAGATAGCACTACCACTTCACCAATATTAATTCTTCTAGTCAATAAACATGGATGCCTTCTTTTTTTTTTTTTATATTCTTTAGTTCTCTCAAAAATATTTTGTTTGTTTTAGAGTAGGTTAGTCCATCTTTTTTTAAAAGATTTATGTATTTATTTGAAAGGCAGTATTACAGAGAGAGACAGACAGACAGACAAAGGAAGAGGTCTTCCATCCACTGGAAGCCAGAAGCCAGGAACTTCTTCTGGGTCTCCCACGTGGGTGCAGGGGCCCAAGGACTTGGGCCATCTTCTGCTGCTTTTCCAGGCCATAGCAGAAGCTGGATCGGAAGAGGAGCAGCTGGGACGTGGGATTCTGTCACTGCAGGCAGGGGCTTTTGCCCAATATGCCACAGCACCTGTCCTGGTTAGTCCATTTTTTATTACTATTACAAAATATCTGAGGCAAGCTATTTCACTCTAAAAAAAAAGTATATTTTGGTTTATGTACCAGAGTTACAAGATGCAGAAGCCTCCTCTCATGATGTGCTACTTTTTGGTAGTCCAGAGAATCACATGTCAATAAACAGGGAGCACATGTATAGATTCTGTGAGTCGCTCGCTTGCTCTCTCTCTCCTTCTCTCTGTCTCCCTCTGCTTATGCAGCCTGAAATTAAAGGGACCCAAATTTTTTGTAGAAGTTTTGGGCATTAAATTATTATTACTCCATATCATCTATCTGACACATTTAGATCTTTAAATACAGTGAGACTTTTATTATGGCATAATACATGGTCTTTCTTGGTAAATGATCATACCTATTTGAAAGAATTTATAGTCAGTCATTGTTACAGTGAGGTGTTTCAGAAATGTAAAGTAAAACAATTTTGTTGATAGTATTTGTTAAATCTTCTACATCTCTACAGATGTTTTTAACTTCCTGGTCTATGAATTATTGAGTGAGGTATTTAAATCCTGCACAATTGTTGATTTTTCTATTGTTCTTTGCATTTCTGCCAGTTTTTACTTCACATATGTTGAAGCTCTGGTAAAAGACTCATAAATATATGGATTGATAAGAATTCACACATTTATCATTATTTAATAACTGTCTTTTTCCTTTTAATATTCTTTGTCCTGAAAACTATCTTGTTTTATATTATATATATATGTGTGTATATATATATATATATATATTTTTTTTTTTTTGGACAGGCAGAGTGACAGTGAGAGAGAGAGGCAGAGAGAAAGGTCTTCCTTTGCCATTGGTTCACCCTCCAATGGCCACCGCGGCCAGCGCTCAGCGGCTGGCGCACCGCGCTGATCCGAAGGCAGGAGCCAGGTACTTATCCTGGTCTCCCATGGGGTGCAGGGCCCAAGCACTTGGGCCATCCTCCACTGCACTCCCTGGCCACAGCAGAGAGCTGGCCTGGAACAGGGGCAACCAGGACAGAATCCGGCGCCCTGACCGGGACTAGAACCTGGTGTGCCAGCGCACAAGGCGGAGGATTAGCCTAGTGAGCCATGGTGCTGGCGCTTTATATTATATTAATTCAGCTAATCCAACTTTTTTGTGTAGTAATAACACGGCATATCCTTTTTTCATCCTTTAAACTTCAATGTGTTTGTGCTTTCATATTAAAATTATGTTTTGTATCAGTAGCTTGGAACTGGATTTTGCCTTTTTTTTCCATACTGACAATTTCTGCTTTTTCAATGAGTTTGTCAGAAAATTTATATTTAATGTGATTATTTACACATTTGTATGTGATGGGCAAGATTTTTATCTTCTATGATGAGAATAAGACCATACTTTTAATGCGTAGGAGAAAGCTAAAGGTAATGCAGTTAAAAAAAAAAAAAAGATAGCTGTTATGATTGACCTGGATTTTGTGAGTGTGAAATATCTTTTTTTTTTGAAAGATTTACTTATTTTATTTGAAAGTCAGAGTTACACACAGAAAGAAGGAGAGACAGAGAGAGAGAGAGAGAGAGAGAGAGAGAGATCTTCCATTCACAGGTTACCTCCCCAATTGGCCGCAATACCTGGAGCTGGGCTGATCTAATCCAAAGCCAGGAGCCAGGAGCTTCCTCCAGGTCTCTCACGTGGGTGCTGGGCCTCAGGATCAGAAGTGGAGCAGCCAGCTATCCCATACGGGGTACCAGTGCCAGTATGGGATGACAGCACTACAGGCAGTGGCCTGACCCACTTTACCACAGCGCTGGCCTGGAAATGTCTTTTTCTTATTATTTACTTCTCTTATTCTGTACACCTGTTACTTAGAACTGCAAATAAATGGAAATAATTCAGCTGTACTTTTGGACTGTGGTGGTAAAGCAAATTTATCTTTTTATATTTTCTTAATATTTTGGTCCACTAGGTTGGAGAGAGTAAGAGCGCTATGTTGAATTATTAGGAATTGAAAAATATAGACTCAAAAAGTATACTATAGATTTCTTTTTGTAAGTTAAGTAATAAAAGCAATTTATTGACATATATACTATGACACTAGGTATTACAATCAAGGAATTATAATGATTAGTATTTTATTTTTACATGAACCTGTCAGTGAATATTGCCTATAAAGGCTATATTAATATAAGAGATTTTATACTAGGATTTAAGATTAGATATTAAATTTTCAAATAGTTTTCTATAGAAGCTAAGATGCATGAATTTTTGAGGGGGTATATTTTTCAGAGCATGATCCTACATTTTAGGACTCACTCTATTCATTTAGAATGACTATTGCTTCCTTCAATTTAATTATAAAACAACAAAATATTACTTATTTTGATCTTATACTTCAAAGCAATACACATATTACATATTACTTGTTTGATTCCAGAATGAGATAGTCTTTCTCTTATATGATTTTGAATAAAATAAACTATTTTAATACTTTCTTATTTTTTTCTAACCTTAATTACTCCTTACATTTTCAGATATATCTTGAAAGTACTTAAGAAAATATTCCATGGACACTAAAAATGCCAAAATATAAAACAAGTAAACATAATTAACTGTCCAAAATAGAATACCCTCAAAAGGCACTTTTTATAATTTTTTATTCTAGACTAGTTCATCTGTTATGCTACACAAATTTTGCCCATATGTGACTTTGATCTGTATTATTCATATTTTATTGATAGTAGTAACACTGATTTTTCAAAAAGTTTGTTTTCTGTTTCATTTAAAATGTATATGCTAACTATTTGATTGCAAAGGAAGATAATGTTAGATTTAAAGAATTAGTTACTGTGCTTGTCATACAGATCATGAAATCAGCTTTCTGAACACATGAATGTCAAAGGAAATAGTATTTAGGCACTTAGCAAATTAATAAAGATGTAAAAAATTAAAAATTCAATTATTTTCAACAGAACAAATCTCTTTAATTAATTATTTTTAGTAATAACACAATTTCTAATTTTGATTTGATTAAATGAATTGTGTGAGTTTATGACTTCAAGGAAACATAAAACATGAAGGATGAGACTTGAAATACAAAAATTGTCCTCTGAATTTCCTGTCACTATCATATGAATCCAACCTTTATATGCTGTATTTTTATGATTTAAATGCTTGGGGTTATTTAGGAAACTATAATCCTATAAACTCATATATTCGTATGCTAAAATGTATTAAACACTAGTCTTATTTTTTAGCACAATACTAATCTTTCATGTGAAAATAAATATTCTTGTGCTTACTTTCAAATTATTAGCTTAGTTTCTTTATTTTCTGATGTTCTGTGTTATTTTTACATTTCCTTTAGCCTATCCACTTAGATTCCCAATATCTTCCTTAGCAATATAAATAAAATATGTTAAGTATGTCCCACAGAAACCTAAAGGCATTTTGCCTCTATTTCTTTACAGTCACCCCTGATTAGTGATAGTTAAATAGTTCCTGACTTCACTATTTTAGTTTGACAGCCAAAGTATAAATCCTTCTGAGGATATTAACTTTAAGAGGCAATATAACCCTCTGTTATGGGAATATATTCTGTTTGTAAAACTCATGTAGTTTCTCTCTTTGGTGACTTCTTTATAGTTCATCACAGCTTTCAAGTTACTACTTCTCTGAAATTTTACTGTTCTGAAAACATTGTCTGCTTTCTGAAATATAACACATTACTGGGTACCTAAGGTGAAGTTGAAATTATGCAATCCTAACTAGAATGGAAAATTTCTGTTTTCTGCTACCTTTTACTAACATCTACATGAATACTCTTTCTGTTTCTTTATTCTATATATAATCTCTGTAAGAAAATTCAAACTTCTGTCATATATTTTTGAAAACACACTGTGTTTGCTTTTGTTCTTGGGTTATCTCAATATCTTATCTAAAGTAGTACATGGAAAATCATCTCTTTTTAACTCTTCTTATATCCTAACTACAATATGAGCAGTCTGCCTTGGTCTTTTTGAAATCCAGTGCATATTCATCACATTATGCTGTTAATTTTACTTGAAAATACATTTGTTCAATTGCTAATGTTTATTGTTTTTTAAAAGATATACATATTTTCTGGAAAGGCAGATTTACAGAGTGGAGAGACATAGAGAGATCTTTCATTTGCTGCTTCACTCCCCAAATAGCCACAATGGCTGGAACTGGGCCAGTCTGAAGCCAGGAGCTTTTTTTTTTTTTTTTTTTTTTGAATAAACATACTTTATAACATTTTATCACAGTATTACAGAAAGTAAAATAACATTTTAAAACAACTTGAAGCTTCTATAAATCTAACCTGGCTCTGTAACTATACATAGAGTCAAAAGCAAAGGAGAAAATGTTCAATGCCATTAATAAGTCCCTATCTGGGCTCTGATATCAGCTTTAAATGGTATAACATCCTTGTCACCAACAAAAAATCATCACAGCCCTCCCTACTCTCTCCCAGTGACCTTGTCCTCAAACTTGCTTGAATCATCAAAGTGTGTGAAAGAGATAAACCTGCTTTATAACAAAAGATCGGTTTTACATGTAGACACAGAGGTTTAATACAAAGCAAGCTTTCTACCCAATGGAAAGTGTTGAAATTCAGATATGTTAAGAAAGCAAGCACTAAGGTTTTAAGCTGCCTGAATCATTTAGTAGAAGGGAGGAAACAGCTTTGTCTTTTTCCTCCCTCCTGTTCTAGAATGCTGTTGAAGAGCATGTGTTTGAGAAGCACTGGCACTGTGGAATCCTGCTGCTTTCCACGTAGGTCACCTTGGGAAAGCAAGCAAAGATGGCCCAAGTGCTTAGACCCCTGCACCCACGTGGGTGACTCAGAAGAAGCTCCTGGCTCCTGGCTGCACAGTCACGCCTTTGCAGCTGTTTGGGGAGTGAACCAGCAGATCGAAAATCTCTCCTTCTCTTTCTGTGGCCCCCTCACCTCTGTAACTCTGCCTTTCAAATAAATGAAAAATGAATTTTTTTTTAAGCAAAATAATCTGGAGTGTGTGGAAAGAGGTTAAATAAGGGAAAGACATAATTACATCAGTAATCTGTATTTCTCAATGGCAGAAGCAGATTAAGACATTGTTAAGCAAAGCAACATGCAATATTTAATAATAAATTATATTCCATATTGATGATATAGTAACTTGTTGTCATTGTTATCATTTAAAACTCAGTTCTGGTGGAATGAGAAGGCTATGTCAAGATGGCTGCTGGCAAGCGAGTGTCAGTAACTCAGGAATGGCTTTGAAACCCACCTGGCAATGGAGCCTGCCTAGCAACAGGCTGTGATTGGTTAGGGCATAAACTGTCCCTTGACCGGATTGGCTGCCTTGGCTATATAAGCTGCTGTACCAACTGAAATAAATGAGTCTTTGAGCAGCTTGCCTCTAGCCTGCTTTCGCCTAACTCCTGGTCTGTGTGGTGACTCCGTGCTTCTTGCCCCCAGTACGCTCCTCCTTTCAGAACGAATCCACAGCAACACAGCTCCATATCCATGACACCTATAACAAATGGTAGTGAGAGTTGGGATTAAGGAAAAGAGGCTTTCTTTTAAGTTGATAGGTGTTCAAATTTAGAAAAAGCAAATACAGGACATACTAGATAATGATAATGCAAGACAAGACAGAAATCAGAAATCACATAGTTGATGATCATATATATAAATCCCTGAGAACAAATATTTGGCAGGCATCAGATAAAAGTTCAGGTCAAACAAATCTAGATCCCAAAATAAATAAACAGAAATCCTAGCAGTACATATATTTGACTTACACAGAATCAACACAGTATTTCTGAGTATCTTACAAAGAAATATGTCTCTCATTCTTTTGCATTATAAATTATCTGTCTTTATATTTAAACATGAGTCTTGTAAACAGCAAATAACTTGATCTTACTTTTCATTTTCTAGTATCTACATTCATTAATTAGTTGTTTATCTATTGATATGTTTAGGTTGTAGTGTATTTGCTTGTTAGTTATTTGCTATTATTTCCTTGTGTTATGATTTAGATATGGTGTTTTTCCTTTAAGGTTCTGTGTATTGAAATCCTTGCTGTAAGATTAAGAAGGTGGGAACTTGAGGTGGAGCTGTGTGAGGTGATTAAGATTAGATAAAATCTTGACCAGCTTTGAGGCATAGTATGCAGGTCCACTGCATGCATCTCTGGCATCTAAAATTGTAGGTCATTGTTATTTTTATAGTTTTTCTTATAATATGTCCATTCTCTAACCTTTTTTACAGTTATAATTACATGTGTTTCTGTGTTCTACATCTCAGAGATTTTTATTATTTTATTTATTTTTGAAAGATTTATTTATTTATTTGAAATTCAGAATTACACAGAGAGAGGAGACGCAGAGAGAGAGAGAGAGGTCTTCCATCAGATGATTCACTCCCCAACTGGCTGCAGTGGTTGGAGCTGCACCGATCCGAAGCCAGGAGCAGGAGCTTCTTCCAGGTCTTCCATGTGGCTGCAGAGGCCCAAGGATTTGGGCCACCTTCTACTGCTTTCCCAGGCCATAGCAGAGAGCTGGATCGGAAGTAGAGCAGCCAGGACTCGAACCAGCACCCATATAGGATGCCGGCACTTCAGTCCAGGGTGTTAACCCACTGCGCCACAGTGAAAGCCCCCTCCCCCAAGATTTTAGATACATGCTTTGCTTTTTGCATGATTTTCCCTTTTTCATTACTTTACAATTCTATTTGGGTAAATAATTTTGCCGTATTTTCAAAATTTCAGTTTCTTTCCTCAGGTGTATTGGATTTACTAATAATTCCATTGAAGTTGCAGTTTCTTTTTTTTTTAACTTTTATTTAATGAATATAAATTTCCAAAGTACAGTTTATGGATTACAATGGCTCTCCCCGCCCCATAACTTCCCTCCCACCCGCAACCCTCCCCTTTCCCACTCCCTCTCCCTTTCCATTCACATCAAGATTCATTTTCAATTCTCTTTATATACAGAAGATCAGTTTAGCATATATTAAGTAAAGATTTCAACAGTTTTCACCCACACAGAAACATAAAGTGAAAAATACTGTTTGAGTACTAGTTGTAGCATTAAATCACAATGTACAGCACATTAAGGACAGAGATCCTACATGGGGAGTAAGTGCACAGTGACTCCTGTTGTTGACTTAACAATTTGACACTCTTGTTTATGGCCTCAGTAATCACCCTAGGCTCTTGTCATGAGCTGCCAAGGCTATGGAAGCCTTTTGAGTTCACCAACTCTGTTCATATTTAGACAAGGTTGTAGTCAAAGTGGAAGGTCTCTCCTCCCTTCAGAGAAAGGTACCTCCTTCTTTGATGACCTGTTCTTTCCACTGGGATCTCACTCACGGAGATCTTTCATTTAGGGTTTTTTTTTTTTTTTTTTTTTTTTTTTTTTTTTTTTTTTGCCAGAGTGTCTTGGCTTTCCATGCCTGAAAGACTCTCATGGCCTTTTCTTTGGCACTTCAGACAACTATAACAGGATATCATAGGCTAGGTGAAATAAACAGACATGTATTTCTCATAGTTTTGAAGACTGAGAAATCCAAGATCAAGATGCCTACAGACCCAGTGTTTGGTGGGGGTGCTTTTCCTGACTTGTAGGTGGCTATCTTCTTGCTATATCCCCTACATGATTAGAGCGAGAGATGAGGAGACTGAGAAAGAGGGAGGGAGGGAAAGAGGGAGCAAGAGAGAGAGAAAGAGAGAGAGAGAGAACATCTTTTACATGTCTCTTTTCATGAGGGCTCTAATTATAATTATGAGATTTCACACTCAAACCTGGTTATCTCCCAAATACCTGTTCTTCAGATACCATCACATTAGGAATGTGACACTATTTGGAGATGATGCCTTTGAAAGGGGGTGATTATACAGTGAGATTGTTAGAGTGGGCACTAATGCAAATTTCCTAATGTGTTTATAAGAAGAAGACATTTGGAAATACAAAGAGGTGCTAAGGGTTCATACACAGAGATGAATGACCACATGAGTATGTGGACACTGGGTAGCCATCTGCAAGCCAGAGAGAAGGTGCAAAAGAGATCAAACCTGCTGACACTTGATATTTAACTTCCTGCCTCCAGAACTTTGAGAAAATAAATTTCTATTGTGTAAGCCACCCAAGTATATTACATTTTTTCTATGGCAGCCCTAACAAACGAATACACTCAAGGTTTGGTAACTTGTGTTAGGGATATGGGAATACTTGTGTCTTGCACTACATAAGCAAAGTTTATATTCTTGGACTTTTGGTGCACAGCTTTCTTAGTGATCCCGTTTCTCTTTCAGCATTAAGAAATGCCCAGTTTTCTGTTCTTTCATCAGATGTAGTGTGTTGTTTGCTTTAACCTATTTTTTTCACCATGTAGAAATGATTTTCTCTTATGGGAGGGGCATTATATTTGTATCATTTGAGCCTTTTTCCCCCTTGGAGACATCATATTCTGAGCAGGGCTTTTTGCTTTCCCTACAACAGTGGCTATACTCATGCCAAACCTAGGCAGGGTTCTTCCATTTTTTCTCTCAGTCTCTAATCCTTTATGGAAGCATATAGTGAGATCTGAAGAGAAGAAGTAAATTAGAATGGATTTGCTTTGTTTTTACCACTTCCAGGGATTCTAAACTCTCACAGTAACACACACATCTTAGCAATCACTTAAAAACTTTAGCTGCAATCTTAACTTTTTTTTTTTTTTTTTTTTTTTTTTTTTGACAGGCAGAGTGGACAGTGAGAGAGAGAGACAGAGAGAAAGGTCTTCCTTTGCCGTTGGTTCACCCTCCAATGGCCGCCGCGGCCGGCGCGCTGCAGCCGGCGCACCGCACTGATCCGATGGCAGGAGCCAGGAGCCAGGTGCTTTTCCTGGTCTCCCATGGGGTGCAGGGCCCAAGCACCTGGGCCATCCTCCACTGCACTCCCTGGCCACAGCAGAGAGCTGGCCTGGAAGAGGGGCAACCGGGACAGAATCCGGCTCCCCGACCCGGTGTGCCGGCGCCGCTAGGCGGAGGATTAGCCTAGTGAGCCGCAGCGCCGGCCAACAACCTTAACTATTGTACATTCCAGTTAATAATTATGTTACGGGTGTAACAATGGCAGAGAAAAGATTATCTAGGTTCTTTGTCTCACCTGGAGGGATTTATAAGTAGACAAGGCAGAGAGAAAAATCAAAACATACTTAAAAGCAAGATTCATGTAAGTCAGAGCCCTCCTGATAGAATGGCCAGGAGGAGGGGCTCCAAGAGAGGCAAAACCCAAAGGGACTGGTGGTAGTGGGGACTGTAATCACAACATTGGGGGAAACTCCATCAGTACAAGGTGGGGACAAACCCATCAAAAGACCTGATTTGTAATCCTGTTTACCCTTTGACCTGCTCATGATAAAACAAAAGAGCCATCAGAAGGGCTGGATACCTAACTAGTTTTACACTAAACTGCGAGCTCAAAAAGGTGGGGTCACCACTCCCTTGCTAGTCTCATAACACAGGAAGCTCCCAAGGACTGGGCAGGCAGGCACTTTTGATCTTGCTAAAGATGACTTTTGAGGAAAGCAAGCATTTTGCACCCTCAGTTTTCACCACGACCAACCTGACTGCCTATTAACCTGTCTGCTGCCTCACATTTACACGGCTTAGAACTCACATCTCTTTGGTGATCCTTTTTTATTTTTTGCAGAGATTTCAACCTCATTGGATACACTGCAGTCTTAACTTTTGAATCATTACAAGTATGATTTTAATTTTATCTGTCTTTTTGTTGTTGTTAGGGTGAAAAATAATATTTTCAGCTTTGTATTTCCGAAGTGAAAGCCAGAAAACAAAAGATAAAAATAATCTTAATTAGGGCCATAATTAATAGTTGGAAATTTTTTTTCCTAAAGAATTAATGAGTAAATGGGAAAAATGGACTTAAGATATTTAAAAGATTTCAAAATATAATAAATATGTAATATCCTACACTTAATTTGAGCCAAAAATAAATAGTAAAATTTCTATGTGCCACAGTGTTTATGAAAACTAAAAAATTTATGCCTTAGTCATGGGATTTGTTATTTTGATACAATTATGGATTGTTTAACCAAATAATCTTATGTCTCTGTGCTTTTACATCAATCAGCTCTCTGACCTGAGGGATATTCTGTACAGAATTGAAGGATTCACTCCAAATACATGCCTACCTTACTAGTTTGGTAATATAGCAAGCTTCCCACTTGTTTTGATGCAAAGGGGTAAAACATCCCAGTGTTTCTAAGTTAATATTCTCTATACAGTGTCACTAATACTAAATCTGCTCCCCTGCATTGTGTTTTAGAAAGATGTGACATTAAATTTCTTTAAATTATGAGTCCGTCAGAAGTGCTCATAGTCACAGAGTTTAATTAAACCATTGATAAGGTTAAACCTGAACAGGAGTTCATATTAAGCCAAGCTGGAGAAGAATCATGAAATGGATTTCATTTGACCTCTTTCCTATTCTAATGTCCAGTTCAATACTTCCAAAACAATATTGTGAATGTCTAGGGCACTCTTCACCTATTCTCCTTAGTTTAGATGCTTTCTCAACTTCTTAAGATGCATTTGTTTTTCTCTAACTCCATTTTTTTCAGGTTCATGCTCCTATATGGATTGCAATAGAGAATCCTTGAGTTTATACAGTAAGAGAATAGCTAAGGATTTCAGATAATTCGATTACATTTTATCACTAGAATGGGTAAATTATATCAGAAGTTTTCTTGACAAGCAAACTATTCATTTGTTTGTTTATTTATTATGATTTTATTTATTTGAAAAGCAGAGTTACAAAGAGAGGTAGATACAGAGAGAGAGGTCTTCCATCCATTGGTTCACTCCCCAAATGGCTGCAGGCCAGAGCTGGGCCAATCTGAAGCCAGGAGCTTCTTTTGGGTCTCCCACGTGGGCGCAGGGATCTAAGCACTCAGTCCATCTTCCACTGCTTTCCCACGCCATAAGCAAGGAGTTGGATTGGAAGAGGAGCAGCCGGATCTTGAACTGGTGCCCTTATGGGATGCCAGCGCTGTAAGGCAAGGCTTTACCCCAATGTGCCACAGTGCTGGCCCCAGATAAGCAAACTATTTAAAAGGAAGTCAATCAATGGAATGTATTCCACAGCAGTAAAGTTGCTTCTCCCTCCTGTACATCCTGAAAACAGAGTTATATTGGGGTGGCCATTTTGGAGCAACAATGAAGATACTGCTTGGGATGTCCACATCCTATACTGAAGTGCCTGGGTTTTGAGTCTCAGCCTGCTTCTAATTCCAGTTTGCTGCTAATACACATGCTGTGAGGAAGCAGGTAACGGCTCAAGTATATGAGTCCCTGCCACCCACATGGGAGACACTTACTGAGTTATGGGCTCCCAAATTTGGCCTGAGTCAGCCCTGTCTCTTGCATGCATTTGGTCAGTAAGCCAGCAAGTTGAAGATTCTCTCTCACTCTTTCATCTCTGCCTTTCAAATAAATAAAAATAAATACATTGTTAAACAGGATTATTTCAAAAGTGGAGTGTAATAAAATGTGAATACCCTTAATGTGAGAGACTATCTAACAAAATGAATTCAGTTTTGTAAAAATTTTAGTAATTAAACTTCTTCTAGAAATTAATAGTAATAAGGGTGTTTTTGTTTGTTTTTTCAAAGATTCATTTATTAATTTGGAAGTGAGAGAGGAAGAGGCAGAGACAGTGAGAGATCTTCCATCCTCTAGTTCATTCCCCAGATGGCTCCAATGGCCAGGGCTGGGCCAGGCCTAAACCAGGAGCCAAGAGCTTCATCACGGTCTCTCACATGGGTGGCAGGGGCCTAAACACTTAGGCTGTCTTCTGCTGCTTTTCCCAGGGAACTGGATAGGAAGTGGAGCAGCCAGGACTGGAACTGGGGCCCATATGGAATGCCAGCATTGCAGGTGGCAGCTTTATAGCTGTGCTGAAATGCCAGCACGCACGGTCATAAGTTTAAAGTGGAACTAAATTATTAAGGTTGAGTCTTAGAGAATGTTTCTAAAATTTCTAAGTATTATTCCACAAAGATCCTTTTTTATACCTCAGAAGAAAACATAGACTTTGAATGTTTAGTTTTCCTGCTTTGACATGGTATCTTGAGGTAGGAAATGACAGTAAGATGGGGAGAAAGCGTGAATAGTGGATTAACCATGAACTTAGCTTTCACAATTATCAGGTCAGAAGAATGACTCATATTTTGTTTTCAAATATTTTGACATGTTGACCTAGTCTCTGTCCTTCCTTTGATTATTATTTTGTACAGCACAAATCTCAAACCAGTACCAGATCTATATTGTGGGTTAGAACCATATCATGATATATTTCCTGAAAATGTGCAAAAAAAAATTGAGAATGGCTTTCTGTAATTAACTTGGAAATATAATTTTGCTGATATTGAGCAACTTTACCCTAAATTTTCCTTTATTGAATTTTGATGGTTCAAATGTAACATTCATACATCTAAGTTGTCACTAAGAAAAAGCCTGTGATATTTTGCTGATAGTAATAGGAGAAACCTCAGGAAAAGTGGTACATTTCAAAGTGCTATTTTCTGTAATTTTGTCATTTCTTCGAATATAAACGAATGAAAGTTCTAAATAAAAAGGCTGACACTGACGTTGTCAAATTAGCTGAAGAGGAACAAAAGGTAAATGAAGACATTGGTTCCTTTGGTTGACTAGTGATACAGTTTTTAGGACTCATCATATGCTTCAGTTATTCGTTAGTTAATAACACAGGATTTGGGGCTGGTGTTGTGGCGTATTAGGCTAAGCCTCCACCTGCTGTTCCAGCATCCCATATGGGCACCAGTTCGTGTACTGGCTGCTCTTCTCCCATTCCAGTTCTCTGGATCCAGCTATGGCCTGGAAAAGCAGTTGAGGATGGTCCAAGGCTCTGGGCCCCTGCACCTGCATGGGAAACCCAGAAGCTTCTGGCTCCTGGTTTTGAATTGGCCCAGCTACAGCTGTTTTGGCCGTTTGAGGAGTGAACCAGCAGATGGAAGGCATTTCTCTCAGTCTTTCCCTTTCTCTTTCTGCAGCTTTGCCTCTGAAATAAATAAAATCTTTAAAAAATAGGATTTGTTCAAAATAGGTTGTGTTCAATGTTTCTTTTTTTTTCCTTTAAAGATTTATTTATTTGAAAGTCATAGTTACACAGAGAAAGAAGGAGAGGCAGAGAGAGAGAGAGAGAGAGAGAGAGAGAGAGAGGTCTTCTATCTGCTGGTTCACTCCCCCAGTTGGCCACAACGGCTGGAGCTGCATTGATCCAAAGCCAGGAACCAGGAGCTTCTTTTGGATCTCTCACATTGGTGCAGGGATCCAAGATTTTGGGCCATCTTCTACTGCTTTCTCAGGCCATAGCAGAGAGCTGGGTGAGAAGTGGAGCAGCCTGGACTCAAACCGGCACCTATATGGGATGCTGGCACTGCAGGCAGTGGCTTTACCCGCTACACCACAGTGCCGGCCCCAATATTTCTATTCAATAGGAAAACATTTCATTAACTTTCCTTTGGGGAAAAAAAAAAAACCAAACAGGCTTCAGAATATAGTTTAATGTTATCTCTAGTAAAAGATGGAGCAGGAAAATAACAGGAACAGATTTTTAACTTTATCCTCTTCCTGTATCCTAGAAACGGCTCTAAATTGGTGAAATAAAATAGAAGAAAGTGATTATTCTAAGAACTTAGATGAAAGCAATTATTTTGTAAATCAATAGAGTAACTGCTAACCTATTTAGTGAGATAACTTTTAATCCAAAATTCATTTTTTTTTTTCTCTTCAGCCATCACATTATGTTAATATAAAAAGATTCTGGAGGGTCCAGCTTGGAGCTCAGTGGGTTAAGCCAGTATTTTGACACCTGTGTCCCCTTTGGTCGCAGGTTCAATTCCTGACTTCTCCACTTCCAATCCAGCTCCCTGCTAATGTGCTTGGGAAAGTGGTGAAAGATGATTGAAGTACTTGGGGCTTTGTCATCCAAGTGGGAGACCTGGAAAATGTTTTAGGTTCCTGGCTTCTGCCCAACCCAGCCTTGACCATTATGGCCATCTGGGGAATGGACCGGTAGATGGAAAATCTCTCTTTCTCTCTGCTTCTGTCTCTCCCTCTCTTTCTGTAATTTTGCCCTTCAAAAAATAAATAAGTCTTTTAAAATGCTTTGTGACTTTTTATGCAGGTGAACTGAATGAACTACTAATATTTTGGTGGGGCCCTATGATTTTCCTAAAATTACATTTGTTCATTTACATATGAATGAAGCCAACACATTTTATTTGGGCTTTTACAAGCTGTGTTAAGTGTTTTATGCATTTTCTATATGTCATTAAATGTTCAGTTTCCTCCAAGGGAAAGTTTGGATATGTATGAAGAACAAAATGGAAACCTCAAAGTAAAGGAATCATTTTACAGTCAGTTAAGTCAATGGAAAATGTTCAATTCTTCCACAGGATGTGTTCTTATTTTTCACATTTCACTCAGTCCCTGATAACAGAACCCAGGACTCAACACAACCTGGACAATTATTTTACCTTTGATGATAGATTGAAATAAATCAGGCAGGATCTGAGCAGAGAAAAATCATGGGGTAGAGACTCTTCAGTCTGTTAAATATTAGAACAACCATCATTAACATTCAATAATCTCTTACTATTCAGCAGTCATAATGCTAAACGCCTTATGTACAAATCTTAATTTAATTCTATAAAATTCTTATAATCTACTTCTATAGGTCTCAAAAGGAGAAGCTGAGGATTAGTGTACTGAAAGATTCATATTCACTATTAAATTTAAGGGTAAATGAAAGATAACCATGATCTTACACACTTTGACCCAATGTTCCACCCAGTATAACTCGGAAGGAAGGAAGATATAAATTGTAAACTGAAGACCTTGAAATAATCATTGAAAACAAAGATTTTTAACCATGATAGATGTTTAAGTTTGATGAGTGTGATGGCTCAAAATAGGTCTGCAAACCATTTAACCCCCACTTCAGAATTAGAACCAAATTTACCCCACCACATCCTATCTGTCATGCATGCTGGGCTTACTGGAGACTTTAAGTGAAATTAATATAGTGTCTCTGGCACTAGACAAAATTATTGTGGCTTCCTGCTTGCTCTATTGTCGCTCCCCGTCTTCGTGGAGGAACGACACAGGACCCTGCGCCGTTCTTTTGTCTGCTCGGCCCTCCCCGGGTTTGCTGCTGGTTCTTCCCGGGTTGGCTACCGTCCCTTCCACCTCCGTGGAAGGGCGGTTCCCCCTGCCACTTTCCCCACTTCCGCCGGCCGGCTCTCTCGGGGGCTGCACAGGTGTTCCTTCAGATAGATGTTCCTGGTGCATGTTGTCTCTCTCCTCCTTTATAGTCCTCTTCCACCAATCCCAACTCTGCTACCCACACGCCGAGTACACTGCTCTCCTCCAATCAGGAGCAGGTCCTGCTGTTTATTGGTTGAACTGGAGGCAGCTGTATAGAAGCTGTTTCCTCCTCTCCCAGCGCCATATTGTGGGAGAGCAGATGCATAGAATAAGTCTTAATTCCAGTAACTTAGTCTAGTCCGAGTTGCTCCCCACACTCTATCTGTTCTGTCACAAGCTCTGGGAGAAGCCAGCTACTGTCATGTGAGGACACTCTTGCAGCCCTTTTGACAGGCCACATCATCTCCTATCATATCCCACAAGAGTCAGTCATCTTGGAAACTTCAGATGACCACAGCCCAGGCTGACATATTGACTGAAACCTTATTAGAAGCCCATAGGCAAAACCATCCAGGTAAATAAATCTTAAGTTACTGACCCAAAGAAACTATGAAACCATAAATGCTTCATGTTTTAAGTTTCTATGCTTTGGAGTCATTTGCTATACAGATATAGGTAATAAACATAGAGGTGATTGTGAATGATAGACCCACCAATTTTTTTAAAAAAGGACAAGTACAATAAAGTCTTAAAATAATAAATAATGACCAAATCATCCTTCTAAGAGTTTAAGGGTCCATGGATAAAAAATAAAATATTACATACAATTCAGTGGAATAAATTGCTTTCTAGAACATATGTAATGCATAGTGAGAAGACAGAAACATGCATAAAATAACATGGGAAGTTTAGCTAAGATTTTATTGGGGAAGTAGCATCAGAAATGATATTCTGAGTCAAGAATTTAACTTCTGTGAGCATGTTACTAGATTATTAAATAAAATCATGTTCATGAGAAATAAAGAAAGCACACAATATATGACCCTTCTTGATATTTTTGAGATGAAAAAGATTTATATCTGGTTTGTAGAAAAGAAATACAGATAGCTGGTTCTATTAAGTGCCTGCAATTAAATTTAAAGTAGAAATTGTCAGAGGCAAACATGTTTTGCCACTAAATGAAAACTCAAATGAAATTTAACATGTATGCTCAGGAAAACTGGTAAATGGGCAATAAATCTGCATTTTAATACTTCTTGAATAAATCAAGTCCTCCTGGGGCACTTCTTCTATATTAAATTTTTTTAATGTTGCATTGCTTATACGCAAGACAGTCTCTCCCAAAGATATTTTCTGCCAACAAGTCTGTCAGTTTGTCCTTCTAAATAATTAATTCCAATTACTATAAAGGACATCAAGTCATCTTTGAACTAGGGTTTGGCATTCAGAAATTTAACTTTTTTCAGCTTTTAATTTTAACAATTCCTATAATCTGACATAAGTAATTATCTGCCTATTTAGAAACAGTAAAATGTTAAAGTGCTTGTTGCTTAATCTCATGTACATTAACTGACTTAAAGGTTCTGAAATAATTAATTCTTAGATCTTCCCAGAGATCTGTAGCAGAGTATATCATTTGAAAATAATCTGAACTGATTATCCAGCATTCTTTCATTTTTATGGACGTATTCAGGATGCCTCCATTGTGCTTTATAAAGTCACTAAAGCTGGTAGCCAAAGTATAACATTTGAAAAAACAAAACAGCTGTAGTAATGAGAAAAAAATAACAGTGTCAGCCAAGTTCTCTGAGGATAAGCAAAGATTCAAGCGCCATTAAAGGCATTTATGAAACCACCAGTGGCCATTTTCAAAAGTTTTTTCATCCTCATCTTCATTAGTTTAGAAAAAAACAATGGAATTTCATTTTATCAAGCTTACTTATCTTTAATTTATTTGAAAGGCAGGGTGAATGAGAAAGGAAACTAGAAAGAGATAAGTTATAGATGGATGATAGGTAGATGATTAGATAGATAGATATCCTCCATATGCTGGTTCATTCCTCCACATGCCTGCCCTCAACTGCATGGGCTAAGTCTGGCCAAAGCCAAGAGCCGCGAGCTCCGTCTCCATCTTCCACATGGATGGCAGGGACCCAAGTCCTTCAGCCATCATCCGCTGCCTTGCATGGTATGAATTGGCAGGAAGGTGGAGCAGAAGCAGAAGCAGGACTTTGATGAAAGATATGTGCTTCCTAAGCAAAAGCTTAACCTGCTGTGTGCCACAGTGCCCACCCCTAACGAGAATTTTGAATCCCATGGAGGACATTTTAGTCATTACCAAGTCTCTTATTTACTGGATGCATGAACTTGTTTAAGATACTTCTCAGTCTCTAGCTCCTCACTAATGCAATGAAATCAGCAACAAGTTCTCCCAGTTTACCATTGTTATTCACTGGATATATTTATATAAAAGTAGAGTAGAATGGAATATGCTATACAAGTACTAGTTTCTACTCTTCAAGGTTGTGAAGCTTTTAGGGTCATATATGATGGCAAATTTAGTCTTATTCCTAGCATAAATCACAGTGAGTGGAAAATAATAGGATGTCCTTAAATCTGTGTTGATGATTGATTAAAGCAAGCGTCTTAGTTTCATGTCCTAAATAATTTCCCACAAATAACATGAATTTATATCCTTCACACTTTTATGATGTTCTGAAGAATTATGTTTTACATAAATTGCTGACATAATTTCAGTATTAGAGAATTTCAGAAAAAACGTTTTATAGTTATAATATTTCTTTTCTCATCTAGTATCTTTACAAAAACACTGGCATGTATTTTTACATGGTTAAAAATGCTACAGATAAGAAACATGAATAAAAAATTAACATACTCAATGGTGTCTCAATAGTGTGAAACAGATGGTGATGAAAATTGATCTAACTGGAGGTCAAGAAAGGAAAAGAGTATCCAGAGATTAGGAAAAACACCACAGTTCAAGGCAGCAGGACGTCTTAGACTAGAAGGGGTTTACTGGATGGGTGCATGGAATGTGACATCATGGACTCCAGGATTAGAGAAGGTTTGTTGATACAGTCTTTTCCTTCATTACCTCTGAATACCAAAGGACAGACAGCAAGGAAAGAATACCCAAAGGCAGCTTGATGCCCATATATCAGCTCTGAAGAAAATATAGAAGATGGACCTTCATCCATGTTACCCCCAAAAGATTATGTGTTATGGGGCTGGTGCTGTGGCACAGCAGGTTAAAGCCCTGACCTGCAGCACTGGCATCCCATATGGGTGCCAGTTTGAGTCCTGACTGCTCCACTTGTGATTCTGCTCTCTCTATGGCCTGGGAGAGCAATAGAAGATGGCCCAAGTCCTTGGGCCCTTGCATCCACATGGGAGACCCCGAACAAGCTCCTGGCTCCTGGCTTTGGATCAGCTCAGCTCTGGTGGTTGTGGTCATTTGGGGAGTGAACCAGCAGATGGAAGACCCCTTTTTCTCTCTCTGGCTCTACCTCTATCTGTAACTTTGTATTTCAAATAAATAAAATAAATCTTAAAAAAAGATTGTGGGTTATTTGTCTTAAAGGGGGATATTAAGGTAGCTAGGTAGTTATGAACCTGTTTGTGTATGAAGAGCCAAAGAAAAAAATGGGAGTTTATGTGAGATGGAACAAAGAAGCAAGCTTTGGAAGCAAATCAGTATGTACAAATCAAGTCTTGCCATTGTTCAATAACACAGTTGGGTGGGTCCCAGCCCTCTCCCTTGGCACAGCTTAGGGGAATCTTATCTGCCCTTCATCAACAGGGCTACTGTGAAGTTCTGTGAAGAAATGGTGTTTCTTTTTTTTTTTTGGACAGGCAGAGTGGATAGTGAGAGAGAGAGACAGAGAGAAAGGTCTTCCTTTGCCGTTGGTTCACCCTCCAATGGCCGCTGCGCCGATCTGATGGCAGGAGCCAGGTGCTTCTCCTGGTCTCCCGTGGGGTGCAGGGCCCAAGCACCTGGTCCATCCTCCACTGCACTCCCGGGCCACAGCAGAGAGCTGGCCTGGAAGAGGGGCAACCGGGACAGAATCCGGCACCCCGACAGGGACTAGAACCCGGTGTGCTGGCGCCGCAAGGCGGAGGATTAGCCTAGTGAGCCACAGCGCCGGCCATGAAGTTCTGTGAAGAGTTCCATACCCTGAAAGCCCTCCACCCTGCAATATCCCAGAAAGTGTATAATTGGAGGAGAAATAGAAGACAGACTCTCATCCATAAAACTCTAGTCTGAATGCAGAGTTCTTTCCTAAGATACCTGTGTGTTTTATAAGATGTACTTCTCTTCATTAAGCTTTGCTTCAATATTCAAATAATAATAATCATAATCATAATTCTGATTTTTTTCTTGACTGACTGTTAGGTATATTCAGTTTTAGAAAAATCCTTGAAATATAGCTTATTGTTGTGAAACAATTTTCTGTATCTTGCATTTCTGTGCATCTTAATAGAGGGACTGGCTGCCTTTTCAGAGACTATCTTTACTGATACACGATTACAGAAATGATCTCAGAAGACAGAGAATTAGCTGCCTTTGGGACTGTCTTTGGGAGTAGACTTGTTTCCTGACAAGTGTAATAAAGATGATTGTCCTGAAGACAAAGTTTGATCGGTTTGCTTGAAGCCATTTATGGAAGAATGGTTTTTCTGACTTTGGAGTTTTCCTCTAATACAAGCCACTGCATGTGCAGATGCACTGGGGGCTTTTTTTGCATATCCCTCTGTGATTTTAAGTTCCAAAAGCATGAGTAGTGATCATACTGTAAACACTCTAGTGCTGTGAGCATTAACCTGTACTTTGTTTTTGCCTAAAGAATCTCATTCCTTCCACCAGCATTCATATATTGATGGCAGGTTAAGCTATTAGCTTGAGAGTAGGTAATAATTTCAGACTCTACAAATTAAAATATACACATTATAGATGTAGTAAATGTCATTTATTTTTGAATAAGTATAAACTGTAGTTTTTGACACTTAAGTGTTTTCCATGTTAGCTATACTTTAATAGAGATTTATTTATACATCACTCCAAGCAGTCCTGATTCCTTATCGATCACAAATCACAATAAAAAATGTAAACTAAAAAGGGGTTTTTCTAAAAGAGATATGAACATTCATAAAATTAATACAAACTAGAATACTTTATAGCATTTTTAGAACAATACTCAATTCTTCGAGTTTCAATTCATTAGATATTTTTCTTAAGAGAATATTCCTGAACATTGTAGAATTGTTTACTCCCTGTCTTTTAAACTATATGAAACTTTGATTGGATTTCATTAAAATTAATTGCCGTGATATATTTAATATTCTGTGTTATACATTGCCTTTTCAAATTGTATGTTTCCATTCAAATTAGTAACATTAAGACAGTTTAAATATTTAAAATATTATAGCTTTTTCAGATCAATTTTGTAGTAAAAGAAGCAAAGATGGATGTATTTTCCACATGAGCAGTGATATTACTTTTATACTGCTCTGGGAAAATATATTGGTAGAAGATACATGTTGGTTGGATCATGCAACTGATCAGAGCTTATTTGTGCAAAGTTGGAGTTTGTATGATAACTGAACTCACATCACCTTGAATTAACAGTCTATTGTGAGAAAATAAGGCAGCTGGTAATAACAGCACAATGAATAGTAAAACTGATGCATAAATGGTGTAATTTATTTTTCTAAAATTACTTAACAGTATTATACAGAAGGAAACTGAATTTGTATCTCACTATAATGCCCTGCCTTCACAGTCAAATATCTACCACAAAGATACCTTTCTGTTTAAGCAATACATATATTAAATACCAAACATTTCTTACATGATAATTCCTTTTATTTCCAATATGTGAATATTTTGTCATTTTCATTATCTAAATATACAGTTTTTTTTTTGGCAAATTGAAATTCTGTTGAAAATGAATCATTGAAATCTAAATTCAGGAATCAGAAAACAATAATCAAATGTGCTAGAAAGCAAATACTCATCAGTTTCATTAACCACAGAACGCAGCTTTCCTCTAGAGCAGTGTCAGTCTCTCAGCTCACGGCCATGATGTCTATAGCATCAAGAAATAAAACCATAAAATGTGGGGAGCAATCCGGACTAGACTAAGTTACTCGAATTAAGACTTATTCTATGCATCTGCTCTCCCACAATATGGCGCTGGGAGAGAAGTAAACAGCTTCCGCACAGCTGCCTCCAGTTCAACTAATAAACTGTAGGACTTGCTCCTGATTGGAGAGCAGCGTACTCGGCGTGTGGGCAGCCGAGTTGGGATTGGCGGAGGAGGACTATAAAGGAGGAGAGAGACGGCATGCACGAGTAACATCTATGGGGAACATCTAGCTGAAGGAACACCTGTGCAGCCCCCCGAGACGAGCCGGCCGGCGGTGTGCCGTTCCCCTGCGGAAGTGGGGAATGCGGCCAGGGGGAACTGCCCTTCCACGGAGGTGGAAGGGATAGTAGCCAACCCGGGAAGAACCAGCAGCAAACCCGGGGAGGGCCGAGCAGACGAAAGAACAGCGCAGGGTCCTGTGTCGTTCCCCCATGAAGACGGGGAGCGACATAATGGTGCCGTGACTCGGATAGAAAACCTAGGACGGATAGGAAACCTAGGAGGGAAGAAGCAGGAAAATACCGGAGAGAGAGACTAGCGAAGAGCCTAGGGGAAAGCCGAACGAGAAAGGTGCCGGAAGAAGCTATTGAAAGCCTAGGCATAGACTTGGATATGGACTGTGGGAAAGAAGTTAGGATTTGAAAGCGAAAGTGAAACCTGGAGGAGGCTTGGACTCGGATACGGACTGTGGGGAGTAGCCAGGAGAAATGAGAGGAATATTGTTGGAAGAAAACTTAAGGAAACATACCGGGTAGAGAAAAATGTTAGGGAGGATGAAGCCGCGAGTGCAGGCCAAGCCATCTTGGAATTCTTCAAGTCACCCCGGGGAGCAAGAGGCGAAGATCTGGAACCAGAGGCAGAGACGTGGGCCGCCAGGATTCGCCAGGTTAGTCCGGGGAACTTGGACTGAATGCCGGTGGTGGCGGAAACATTCGCGAAAGCCGCCGCGTGCAGAGAGAGCACGGGGCGTTGGCGCGAGGCCGTGGTGCGGGCGCGAAGTGCGTGGAGACCGCGGAGCGTGCGCGCAGAGCCGGGAACCCGCCGGCGGGGCGAGGCGCCGGGAAGCCGCGCAGAGCCGTGAAGCCGCCGCGGGGCGGGCGCCGGCGGGGCGAGGCGCCGGGAAGCCGCGCAAAGCCGGGAAGCTGCGCAGATGAGAGAGGCGCGGGCTGAAGCGGCTCAGCCGGGAAGCCGCCGAGAAGCAGCCTCGGGGCGGGCGCAGCCGGGAAGCCGCGGGGATAAGAATGAGAGCGGGAAGCCGCAGGGATAAGAGAAACAGAAGTTTAGAAGTAAAGTGAGAAAAATAGGAATGCTGGAAGATAGAAGTAAAATGGGAGAAATAGGAATGCCTGGAGATAGAGAAATAGAGAAATAAAAAGGCCTCCCTACAACACTGCAATGTGAGAGCTTGGATTCGGTCTGCCTAATCAAGTGAGGCGATGAGCACCTGCGGGCAGCTAGCAGCTTATGCGCCGCAGGTCACCGAAGACAGGCACGAATTAACATCAGTAAGGCTTCCCCACAATGTAACAATTAGGAGGCTTGGATTCGGTCTGCCTGATTTAAGGCGGTAAGCGCCAGCAAGCAGCTCGACCAGAGTATGAGCTGCAGGTCACCGAAGATAGGCACGAACCAACACTAATAAGTCTCCCCCACAATAAGGCAATGAGAAGGCTTGGATTCGGTTTGCCTGATAGGTCTTGTAAGTTCCCTGCAGGCAGAGCAGAGCATGCGCTGCAGGGCACCGAACACAGGCACGCATCAGCGCCTAAAAACCTCCTCACAACATGGCGAAGAGAGGACCCGGATTCGGTTTTCCTGATTGATAGGACTTGTAAGAGCCTGTGGCAACTCTAGCAAGTAGAGCAGAGTGTGTGCCGCGGGACACCGAAGACAGGCGCGTATCAACGCCAAAAATAAAAAGAAAGGGGGATCTGTGGGGAGCAATCCGGACTAGACTAAGTTACTCGAATTAAGACTTATTCTATGCATCTGCTCTCCCACAATATGGCGCTGGGAGAGAAGTAAACAGCTTCCGCACAGCTGCCTCCAGTTCAACTAATAAACTGTAGGACTTGCTCCTGATTGGAGAGCAGCGTACTCGGCGTGTGGGCAGCCGAGTTGGGATTGGCGGAGGAGGACTATAAAGGAGGAGAGAGACGGCATGCACGAGTAACATCTATGGGGAACATCTAGCTGAAGGAACACCTGTGCAGCCCCCCGAGACGAGCCGGCCGGCGGTGTGCCGTTCCCCTGCGGAAGTGGGGAATGCGGCCAGGGGGAACTGCCCTTCCACGGAGGTGGAAGGGATAGTAGCCAACCCGGGAAGAACCAGCAGCAAACCCGGGGAGGGCCGAGCAGACGAAAGAACAGCGCAGGGTCCTGTGTCGTTCCTCCACGAAGACGGGGAGCGACATAAAACAGCATAAAAACAAGCAAGTTATCTGCAAATGGTAAAAATCAGTCTGCATGCAATATTTTCTACAGAATTCTATGGGACTCTTCTCAGCTATACAGCGAGGCTAACAGTTATAAACAGGACTATTTTCCTGAGATTTTTGTGTTGCTGTTTAGGTTTGATAGAAAAGAGAAAGAATGAAGAAAATGAGCCTGACTGGATCACCACTCTAGAGACTTGTGAGCTGGCCAATAAGCTTTGAAAAATAAACAAAAACAGGTTTTTGAAATATAAGTAAGAGCAGATTATTATCTAAAGGTAAAATTGATGTTACATGGTGATATTTTTATGGGTTTTGATCACAGCTCTTGCCTCTACCTCTCAAATAAGATGAGGTTTATAAACAAACATAATTCTCAATCTATTATTGTATTCAGAGTCACAGTGATTCTACTATATTGCTAATTTCACTTACACAAATTATGCTTCAGATTAAGATCGTCGAAAAAAGATTATTTGGAAACTACTTTTGACTACATCATATTAATAAAGAATTTTCACTTTATAGGAATTTATAGGAATGTACATTTGCAAAAAATCACCAAAAATGTCCAATGGGAATCAAAAGTTTATTGAAACCAACATATGGATAAAGATGAATGATACTGTGTGTCCCTGGTGGTCTAGTGGCTAGGATAAAGATGAATGATACTTATATGAAAGTACTTTAAAACACTTATGGAAAGATGGAATTAAATGTATTTCAGTGCAGAATAATTTCAAATCCATGCATAGTTTTGTTATAATACACATTTTCTGTTGCTCCCCCTCTTTGTGGAGGAACGACACAGGACCCTGCGTTGTTCTTTTGTCTGCTCGGCCCTCCCTGGGTTTGCTGCTGGTTCTTCCCGGGTTGGCTACCGTCCCTTCCACCTCCGTGGAAGGGCGGTTCCCCCTGCCACTTTCCCCACTTCCGCGGGGGAGCGGCACACCACCGGCCGGCTCTCTCGGGGCTGCACAGGTGTTCCTTCAGATAGATGTTCCTGGTGCATGTTGTCTCTCTCCTCCTTTATAGTCCTTTTCCACCAATCCCAACTCTGCTACCCATACGCCGAGTATGCTGCTCTCCTCCAATCAGGAGCAGGTCCTGCTGCTTATTGGTTGAACTGGAGGCAGCTGTGTAGAAGCTGTTTCCTCCTCTCCCAGCACCATATTGTGGGAGAGCAGATGCATAGAATAAGTCTTAATTCGAGTAACAGTCTAGTCCGAGTTGCTCCCCACAATTTTCCATAAACTTTTTGAAGACTTCTTGTATGTAGGACCAATTAATTTTTTTAGAGCTTAGTTATTTATTTGATGGATTCACTCTCCAGATGTACACCATAGCCAGGGCTTTTCCAGACCAAAGCCAGGAGCCACAAACTCCATTCAGTTCTGCCATTTGGGTGACAAGTACTCAAGTACTTGGGCCATCTGGGTCCCAGGGTGCCCTGTAGCAGGAAGCTGGATCAGAAGTGGAGGTGGGACTCCATCCCATCATTCTGGTATGCGGTACAAGTGTACCAAACCTGCCGGTGCAGCTGCTACACAGTAAGGCCTACCTCATAGGATCATTTTATTAATCTGTGATTTATATCTCTCACAATAAGTAGATTCTTGTGAAAGAATCTGTTGAACTATTACAGATGAACAAAATTGAACTTTATGGCTGATTTTTTACATATATTTTCCATAAAATTACCTAAATGTAATTTTTTTCAAAAATAACTTATCCTTTTATATTTTTGCTAATGAATTAGTTTATAATATGAGCTCACACTTGTAGTGCCGAAAAAGTCCAAGATGATTTTTGACAATCCGTAGTATAAAACATGCCCATATGGTTATAGGAACTCTTTGTATTGGTGTCTAACAATTTTTGTCTTCAGAGTTTATTCTGAAATAAATGTTAAAAAAATTGAAATTAAATCAAAAGATCTTGTTTGGTTTTGGTTCTTTGTAAAAGTTGATGTTGTTTGCTTTTCAGCCTTTGACCTAAAAGTGTGGCTAGTGATTTCCTTCTTGTGGTGTTCTTATGGCTCCTAATCCTCATATTTTCCTATATGTCACAAGCGATCCTATTCTTTTTTTAAAAAAAAAAAGATTTATTTATTTATTTGAAAGTCAGAGTTACACAGAGAGAAGGAGATGCAGAGAAAGACAGAGGTCTTCCGTCTGCTGGTTCACTCCTCAATTGGCTGCAATGGTCGGAGCTGCACTGATCTCAAGCCAGGAGCCAGGAGCTTCATCTGGGTTTCTTAGGCAGGTGCAGTGGCCCAAGGACTTAGGCCATCCTCTAGTGCTTTCCCAAGCCATAGCAGAGAACTGGATTGGAAGTGGAGTAGCTGGGACTCGAACCGGTGCCTATATGGGATGCAGGCACTGCAGGCGGCAGCTTTACCCACCATGCCACAGTGCTGGTCCCATGATCCTTTTCTTAACAACTTACCTTTTATTCTCTTTATTCTCTAAGCGTTGAACTCCAAACTTTTTTTAACTAAGGTGACATCAATTTATTCAGCTTAACTAATCATGACAATCCCTTTTAGGTAACTAAAAAGGTAGCACTTTTCTTTTTAAATTAATACTCTTCTTAATGGGTTTGTACTGAAAAGCATGTAAACCATTTCTATGAATAAAATGTAATAAAATGGAAAGCAAATCAGAATCATTTCAAATATATCTGTAATTTCAGAAACCTTAGTGTAGAAAGTATATCAAGCTTATTCTAGTTATCTCATTTTTCTAATCTATAATAAGTTTTTTATTGAGGAGTTGTCAGTTGACATTATTTCAGAACAGACACACTTCAGAGACATTGTTGTACTATTGCCTTCTGCTAGCCATATTCTATCAATACATAAAGCTTTGCCTTAGTGCAAATATCAGAAATGAGCTACCAGCAGTGAAATGGTAGCTTATTAGTCAGCATTGTTAGTATTGTTGGTTAGAGGAGATTGATATTTCCTGATAAATTATAATGCTATAGAGCTCAACCTATGGAATGTGGTCCCATATGCCTTGGTTTAACTTCCCACACAGGAGGCAAGACTGCATGAAAAAAAAGAGAATTTAGTGAATAAATTGACAGACTGTTCATGCTGCTTTCTAATGGATTTTTTTAAGGGTTACTTATTTATTTGAAAGGCAAAGTTACAGAGAGGCAGAACCAGAGAGAGAGAGAGAGAGAGAGAGAGAGAGGTCTTCCATCCACTGGTCCACTCCCCAAATGGCTTCAATGGCTGGAACTTGGTCAATCCAAAGCCAGGAGCTTCTTCCGAGTCTTCCATGTAGATGCAAGGGCGCAAGGGCTTGGGCTATCTTCTGCTACTTTCCCAGGCCATAACAGAAAGCTGGATCAGAAGTGGGGCAGCCAGGACTAGAACCTGTGCCCATATGGGATGCCGGCACAGCAGGCAGTGGATTTTCCTTGTACTCCACAGTGCTGGCCCCTGGATATTTTAAATATAAATTTGTATATTTGACAAAATTCGGACTGAGTTTCAATTTAATTATACATTTTGATGAGGTGAGGAGATAACTACTCAAAGATTTAAATTTATTTTATACCAGAGGAGAACTTTCGAAAAAATTTTAACAAAGTAGAGGCATGATGTATTTGTAACTTAGAACACAGCTTGAATTGGGATGAGTTCAGATAACAGAAAAGGAGGAAAATATGGATGTAAGTAAAATGATTTTTATTTTTTTTTGCATCTATTAAAATTTTTTTGTCTTTATTTATATAAAGGGAACAAATATCATGCATTTCGTATATACAGTTTTAAGAGCATTGTACTTCCTACCATACCCTTCCTCCTCTGTCATCCTCTAATTTCCTTTTTTCTTACTTTTCTTGTAATTTTTATGACTTTTCCATTTTCTTTATAATCACAAGATTAACCCTCAGCTAAATAAAATTTCCTCATCAGTCAATACAAAAGAATGCTTCAAAAGCAGCTTTTTTTGAGTTCCTGTGCATATCAGCATTTAAAGATCCCTTTTTGTTGTTTGCTTACTCTATTTGAAACACAAAGGAGAGAAATCCATCTGCTGGGCTTACTTCCCAAACGCACACAAGACCTGGGACTAGGCCAGACTGAAAGAAATCCTTGTGCACCTTTCATGAGGGTGCAGGGATACAGGTTCTTGAGCCATCACCTGCTGCTTCCCAGGGTGCACATTAACAGGAAGCTGGATCAAGAGAAGAGCAGGGACTCAAGCCCAGGCACTCCGAGATGGCATGTGTCAGATGCCTGACCCACTGAAATGATCTCTGGGCCTTCACTATTCCCTTCGGGTTACCCAACAGTGTATTGGAGAGAAAGAAATAGCTGCCTGCAAAGGTCAAAACCGCAGCATCAGATAACTTAAAGGGAAAAACAGTAACGGACACAAGACAGAATATTGTAAGTACTCCAGATGGAGGGTTGGTGTTCATTCATTCTGTTGAATAATGAGGAGGAGACAATAGACTGAAGATTATCAGTGGAGAATATTTGAATAATAAGAGTTCCAGGTATTAGAGTGCTATGGTCAAGGATTGACTAAAATTATTATGATACATTTAGCAGTAATTTTTGCTTGAAAAATCTGTTTAGCTTCTCATTTGACGTGAGAAAGTTGTAAATATAAATGTTTCAATTTTAGTTAGCTTCCTGAGGACATAGGTCAAACTAGACACTGCCTAAACAGCTTTCTTAATTTTGATGATGTGAACCTATCAATGAGGTTCAACAAACATTAGTATTATCATGCCTAGCTATACATAAATAGAAAATACAAGTCAAGATTTCTGGATCGTCTTCACATAGAACAGAGACGAATAAGTTGACTGTGGTGCAAAGCTTTTCATGAATGTTGGCATGCTCTGGAAAGTGTCTCTGGGCCACAAGCTCAAGCTGACGTGAGTTCTTCCATGACAGAGGTATTTGGATGTGCACTTAGCCAGTGAAATCCTCTCTACTGAGGGAGGCAAGAGGGAGTGGGATTTAATAAAGGCACCTTTTTTGGGGGACCGGTGCTGCGGCCCAGTAGGTTAATCCTCTGCCTGCAGCACTGGCATCCCATATGAGTGCCAGTTTGAGTCCCAGCTGCTCCTCTTCTGATCCGGCTCTCTGCTATGGCCTGGGAAAGAAGTAGAAGATGGCCCAAGTCCTTGGGCCCCTGCACCCGCCTGGGAGACCTGGAAGAAGCTCCTGACTCCTGGCTTTGGATTGGCACAGCTCCAGCTGTTGCTGCCATTTGGGGAGTTAACCAGCGGACAGAAGATTTTTCTGTCTCTCCCTCTCACTATTTGTAACTCTACCTCACAAATAAATACAATCTTTAAAAACAAACAAACAAACAAACAAACACAAAAAAAACAATAGGCTGGCGCCGCAGCTCACTAGGCTAATCCTCAACCTGCGGCGTTGGCCCCCTGGATTCTAGTCCCGGTTGCTCCTCTTCCAGTCCAGCTCTCTGCTGTGGCCCTGGAAGGCAGTGGTGGATGGCCCAAGTGCTTGGGCCCTGCACCTGCATGGGAGACCAGGAGGAAGCACCTGGCTCCTGGCTTCGGATTGGCACAGCATGCCAGCCTTAGCAGCCATTTGGTGGGTGAACCAACGGAAGGAAGACCTTTCTCTCTGTCTCTCTCTCTCTCACTGTCTAACTCTGCCTGTCAAAAAAATAAAAAATAAAAAAAATTAAAAAATAAGGTCACCTTTTTATTTTAATCAATTTTATTTAGGTATATTTTAATACAATTAAACTATTTTACTTACAGAGTTCAAAGAGTTTTTAAAAATTTTTACTTAATTATATTTTTTACTTGATTTTAAGGTATTTATTAATAGATTCCATCCTCTTTAGAAACTCTGACATTCTTCATGAGAAGTTTCAACAATAAACAATAAGCATTTGAGTTTCTAAATGTCACTGCTCCCTGCCCATATCCTGTGTCCTACACTGGAAAACATATTTCTATTTTAAGTTGAATGTTTTATTTGAAAAATGAAGAAACAGATAGGGAATAAAGCTCGTGTTCACTCCCCAGATGCCATCCATGGCCTGGGCTATACCTAGCCAAAACTGGGACCGATGATCTCAATTCAGATCTCCCACATGGGTGGCAGGAAGCCAATTAAGTGAGTCATCATTGCTGCCTTCCAGGGTCTGCCTTTGCCAGAAGCTGGAGGAGGGAGGCAGAACTGGGTATCGAACTGATACTCTGATATGAAATGTGGGTACCTTAGCCAACAGGCTGAATTCCTGCTCCTAGCAGATTTTAAAACTTGCCTTAATCTTATTCAAATTTTTGGTGTTCTATTTATATCAAAGATTTATTACTATATATATAATGCTGTTTTTAATTATAATGGCTATTTAGGATTTCTTTTCATTCAAAGCATGTTTTATAAAGGGATGGCTGCTTGATAAATGTAATATTTTTTCTCTACCTTGGAAATAACTCTGAGTAAGTGCATAGAATTATTAAGTGTAAAAAAGAGTACAATCACACAAACTCATCTGTAATATGAAGTGCATTTAATTTAAACTTCTTTTTCCTCTAATATTATGATCAAGCAGCAAATACCTTAGAGTGGATTCAGTAATGGAAATCCCAAACAAAGTTAGCTAAAACACCTCTAGAAGTCAAAGCTCTGATAAAACTAAAATGGATTTATGATTATGTTATATATGGCCTATTCCTTGAAAAAGATTAGTTAGAGGAAAAATCAACAGTATTTACAATTCATTTAATTTTAAAAAAAAATGCTTGTTTCAGTTTTCATTTGTGAATTACATGAACATCTCCAAAGAAAGCCATAGATGCAGCTAATTAATTACCATTGTTAGTAATTAACCAACCCCCATGTGTTTATGTTTATTGAACCAGGAAAAGATGCAGTTTAATGTGCAATTTGTTGGAAAGTTCATGGAGTGAAATAATAATACTGTGTGTGTATGAACTTCTAATTGTATATTTTATTTCAGATTTAAACCTTTTTTATAAAGCAGATAACAGTGGGTAACCATAGCTGGCAAAAGGAGAAAGCATTTGGTACTGCAGAGAGCTTGCTCATGAACTGCTCTAACTGACTTAAAATGGGGAAGATCCTATCACAAGCAAAGCATCCCCTGGGAAGGCCTGTATATGATCTTGGTTAAGGTGATAAAGATTTTGACATAAATATCTCAACTTGTATTTGCTCCCCCTTGGATGTCATTTCTGTAAAATTTTAAGTTCTTAGCATCCATAATCAAAGTCTGAAGAGTTCCAGAGGAAGTAGAAAAGTATAAAACATTGAGTGTAAATTTTATCACTAATAATTTATTCTCTTAACAGTCTTGCAAAGTACACTACAACTTATTTTAGTTTTCAAGTTTAAACAAGATCTATTAACTTATTGACTTTTTAAAACTTTTTTCTTTTTTTTTTAAATTTTATTTAAGTTCTACAAGTTTCATCTGTTCCTTATATACAGAATTAGGAAAATAATGACACTTCCTCCCTTCCTCTTCCTCCCACCCAGGCTCCAAACCTTCCCCCTTCTCCCTCTCACATTCTGACTCTTAATAAAGACCTATTTTCAGTTTACTTAATGATTGTAGATTGTATAATTAACCATAAACTAAGTAAAAGAGTTCAACAAATAGTATGAAGAGAAAAACAACAACAAACAAAAAAAATTCTGTAAAAACAACAAACAAACAAACAAAACACTGTTCCTCTACAGAAGAGACAAGGGTTGTAAACAATCATTAAATCTCAAAATGTCTGTTTCACTCTAATATATTACATTTCAGGTACTCTATTAGTTATCTTAGATCATGCAAAACATATTATACCTGTATTTTTGTGACTGGATTATTTCACTAATGGTTTCTAGTTGCATCCATCTTGTTGCAAAAGACAGGATTTCATTTTTTTTTTTTTTTACAGCTGAGTAGTACTCTGTAATGTATATATACTATCATTTCTTTATCCAGTCAACAATTGATGGACATCTGGGTTGAATCAATATTTTAGCTATTGTGAATTGTGTTGCAATGAACATGGGGTTACAAATAACTCTTTAATATACCAATTTCTTTTAGTTTGGGTAAATTCCCAAGAGTGGGATGGCTGGATCATATAGTAATCTATATTCAGATTTCTGAGTTATCTGCATACTGTCTTCCACAGTGGCTGTACCAATTTATATTCCCACAAACAGTGGACCAGGGTACCTTTTTCCCCACGTCCTAGCAAGCATTTGTTGTTTATTAATTTCTGTATGTGAGCCATTGAACTGCTGTGAGGTGAAACCTCACCGTAGTTTTGATTTTCATTTCCCTGATGGCTAGTGATCCTGAGCATTTTCTTAAGTTTCTTTGGCCATTTGAATTTCCTCTCCTGAAAAATGCCTTTCAAGTCTTTTGTCCATTTCTTAACTGGATTGTTTGTTTTGTTGATGTTGAATTTCTTGAGCTCTTTATAGATTCTGGATGTTAACTCTTTATCAGTTGCATAGTTTGCAAAAATTTTCTCCCATTCTGTCGGTTGTCTCTTTTCTGAAGGTTTCTTTTTGCAGTGCAGAAGCTTCTTATCTTGATGTTATTCCTTTTGTCAATTTTGACTTTGAATGCTTGTGCTTCTGGGTTCTTTTCCAAGAAACTTTGCCTATGCTAGTGCCTTGCAGTGTTTTCCCATTGTGCTCTAGTAATTTGATGATATGGAGTCATAGATTTACATCTTTGATCTATTTGGGTGGAGTTTTGTGTAATATGTACAGTATGGATCTAATTTTATACTTTTGCATGTGGATGTACAGTTTCCCAGCACCATTTGTTAAAGAGACAGTCTTTGCTCCAGGGATTGATTTTAGCTCCTTTGTCAAAGATAAGTTGGTTGTAGATGCATTGATTTATCTCTAGAGTTTCTATTCTGTTTCATTGGTTTACGTGTCTGGTTTTCTGCCACTACCAGACTGCCCTGTAGTATGTCTTAAAACCAGGTATTGTGATGGCAGAGAATTTGTTTTAGTTGTATAACATTGCTTTAGCCATTGGGGTCTCTTGTGTTTCCATATGAATTTTAGCATCATTTTCTTCTAGATCTGTAAAGAATATCATTGGAATTTTAATTGAGATGGCATTGAATCTGTAAATTGCTTTTGGTAGTGTGGACATTTTGATGATATTCATTCTTTCAATCCAATAACCTGGAAGATTTTTCCATTTTTTTAATGTCTCCTTCTATTTCTTTCTAGGTGTTTGTAATCTTCATCATAGAAATCTTTGACACCTTTCACTTTTCTGAAGATTTCTTATGAAATATTCCAGGATATTTAATTTTTTTGGAGCTATTGTGAATGGGACTGATCTTAAAAAATTCTTTCTCAGCCATGACATTGTGTATACAAAGGATATTGATTTTTGTGTGTTGATTTTATATCCTGCCACTTTTTACTGAACTGTTTTATGAGTTCCAATAGTCTCTCAGTGGAGTCTTTTGGATCCTCTATATATAGGATCATCTAATCTGCAAATAAGGATAGTTTGATTTCCTTCTTTCCAATTTGTATACCTTTCATTTATTTTTCTTGCCCAAGGGCTCTGCCCAAAACCTAGAGGATTAGCAATGGTGAGAGTGGGCATCCTTGTCTGGTGACTTTTTAAAACTTCTAAGCAGCCGGCGCCACGGCTCAATAGGCTAATCCACTGTCTGCGGCATCAGCACCCCAGGTTCTAGTCCTGGTTGGGGTGCCAGATTCTGTCCCAGTTGCTCCTCTTCCAGTCCAGCTCTCTGCTGTGGCCCGGGAGTGCAGTGGAGGATGGCCCAAGTCCTTGGGCCCTGCACCCCATGGGAGACCAGGAGAAGCACCTGGCTCCTGGTTTTGGATTAGCGTGGTGTGCCAGTTGCAGCGCACCAGCCTCAGCAGCCATTGGGGGGTGAACCAACAGAAAAGGAAGACCTTTCTTTCTGTCTCTTTCTCTCACTGTCCACTCTGCCTGTAAAATAAAAACAAAAACTTCTAATCAAAGTATATTTTAACCAAAATATCAAAATATAACCCGATGAGGATTTTGTTTGAGATTGAGCAACTATTTCTTTTCTTTTTTAAACATTTATTTATTTATTTGAAAGCAAGAGTTACACAGAGAGAGAAGGAGAGGCAGAAAGAGAGAGGTCTTCCAATCACTGGTTACTCCCCAATTGGCCACCACAGCCAGAGCTGTGCAGATCCGAAGCAAGGAGCCAGGAGTATCTTCTGGTCTCCTACCTGGGTGCAGGGGCCCAAGGAGTTGGGCCATCTTATACTGCTTCCCCAGGCCATAGAAGAGTGCTGGATCAGAAGTGGAGCAGCCAGGATTTGAACTGGCGTCCATATGGGATGCTGACACTGCAGGCTGCAGCTTTACCCTCTATGCCACAGCACCGCGCCTGAACAACTATTTCTTCCAAAATCTCATTTGTTTATAATTACTCATCATAGGACAATAAAAGAAATATGGTGAAAATTGTACCAAGAAAAAAATCAGTTGATTCTTAGGGATTTCCAGGGGAAAAAAAAAGTTAGTGATTTAACCTATTCTAAAATTTATTTAATTTTTGTTACTTTAGATAACAAAGGTTCATGAAACAAAGTTTTCATTAGATATAAAATAGCAGCCAGTGACATTCCATTCTTCACTGGAGTCAACCCATGTTTAAACCTTTTTTTGTTTTTTTGTTTTCCTTTGGTGTTTATTTTCATTTTTTAAATTGGCATGGCATACAGCTTTATATTTTTTTAACAGGCAGAGTGGACAGTGAGAAAGAGAGACAGAGAGAAAGGTCTTCCTTTTTTCGTTGGTTCACCCCACAATGGCCACTGTGCCCGGCGCGCTGCGGCCAGCACACCATGCTGATCCGAAGCCAGGAGCCAGGTGCTTCTCCTAGTCTCCCATGCGGATGCAGGGTCCAAGCACTTGGGCCATCCTCCACTGCACTCCCGGGCCACAGCAGAGAGCTGTACTGGAAGAGGAGCAACCAGGACAGATCCGGCGCCCAGACCAGAACTAGAACCTGGGGTGCTGGTGCCTCAGGCAGAGGATTAGCCTATTGAGCCATGGCGCTGCCTATATTTATTTTTAAGTTCTTCACATAATACATAGACCTACCCCTTGTGGAATATAAAAGTTTTTAGCCATTTTATGTAATGCCCCCAAAATAAACATATTTCATCTATCCACACAGTGACATCAGCCATTGGATATTCAGCCACTGCATGCTTTGCTTGAGTTATTGTGAAGAGATACTAAACTTAACACAGGCACTAGATGTACAAGGGGAAACGACAGAGTAAATCTAGGATTAATAGTGAGTTTTGGTCCCTTTTTCCAATGAGTTTTAAAAGCTGTGGTAGTAGGGGCATAGTCTGCTGTTATGGAGAAGGCAAAAGACCCCATTGCCTGCCTGCTGCAGTTAGAGTAGTAGAGTTAGTTGGCCAGGTGTATCATGACCCACAGTGTCTACTGAAGCAGAACAAATAAGTACAGTTGACTTGGAAACAGACTTGAAGCCCACAAGGGAGTAAGATCTGAGCAGACTGTGAAGGCTCTTTATCACTTAGTAAAGACATGTTTCAGGCCTATTTTTAGGCAGTTTTTCAGGGGTTGAAAGACTGCATGGACATTGCTGCCTTTCCCAACATCCAGCAATACAATATAGACTGATAAAATTTTCATCACTAGATTTATTACTTATATAACTTATATATCATACATATATTTATTATGTATCATACATATATTTATTATATATAAAATATAAATTTCATGATATCTAGTTATCTGCATAAATTTTATTCTCAGTTGAGCTACATGTTTCATTATGTTTGTTTCTTAGTATTTTTTCCTGGAATTTTCTTAAGTAATATTTCTGGAAATCAGTTTCCATAAACAGCTATTCACAAACCTGTTTTTTTAGAAAGATTTATTTATTTATGTGAAAGGCAGAGTGACAGAGAAAGAGGAAGAGACAGAGAAAAAAGAGGTCTTTCATTTTCTGGTTCACTTCCCAAATAGCCACAATGGCGGAGGCAGGGCCAGGCTGAAGCCAGCAGCTTAGAACTCCAGGCAGCTCTCCAACGTGGTTCATCTTCCCCTGCTTTCCCAGGCATGTTAGTGGAAAGTTGGATCAGAATCGGAGTAGCCAGGACTTTAATTCATGCTCTGATATGGGATGTTTGAGTCTCAAGCGCAGATTAATCCACTACTCCATAACACTGGACCCAAAAAATTCTGGTTTTATGATGCATTCCATTGCTGGCTGTTGTGCTGTTTGTCCCATTCTACTTGTAATCCAGCTTCCTAGTAATGGGTTTGCTTAGAAGGGAGCAGATAATGGCTTGAGTACTTGCATCCCTATCACCCACATCTGAGACATGGATTGTGTTCCAGGCTCCTGTCTTCAGACTGGCCTGGACTTGGTTGTTGCTGCATTTGGAGAGTGAACAGTGGATGGAAGATGTACCTACCTGCCTGTCTTTGCCTTTCAAAAAAATGAAAATAAATACATATTGAAAATTGTGCATTTCAGAGTAGTTTTAACTTTCAAAATAAATTGTGTAATACAAAGAGTTTCCGTATACTCCATATCCACTTTCCTTTATTTTTTTAAAGATTTATTTTATTTATTTTAAAGACAGAGTTACAGAAAGAGGTAGAGACAGAGAGAGGTCTTCCATCCACTGGTTCACTCCCCAGATGGCCGCAATGGCCAGAGCTGTGCCAATCCAAATCCAGGAGCGAGGAGCTTCTTCCAGGTCTCCCATGTGGGTGCAGGGGCTCAAGGACTCAGGCCATTTTCTACTGCTTTCCCAGGCCACAGCAGAGAGATGGATCGGAAGAGGAGCAGCCAGGACTAGAGCTGGCACCCATAAGGGATGCCAGTGCTTCAGGCCAGGGCTTTAACCCGCTGTGCCATAGCGCCGGCACCTTCCTTTATTGTTAACATCATATATTAGTATAGTATATTTGCCACAATCTATAATCATACGCAGATTACCCTATTATTAAAACTTTCATATTATTATGATATGTTGTCACATTTTTAAAAACAATTAAGGAAAGATCAATCTAATCATTGTTTTAATCTCTCCAGAGAAAAAATTATCTGTATTTTAATATCACAGGAACTAATAGATGAAATGATATTTGATTGTGGAACAACAGGTTAAGACTCTGCTGTGACATCACCACCCCATGTTGTAGCACTGGTTCCAGTCCCAGCTGCTCTACTTCCTCTTCGGCTTCTTGATAGTACACCTTGGAAATCCACAGAGTATATGGCCCCAGTGATCCTGCCCTTGCCACCTGTGTGGGAGAAGCTGGTAGAATTCTAAGTTCCTGGCTTCTAGCTATATCATCCACTACTACTGTTGCCATTTGAGGGGTGAATCAATGTGTATGGAAGACCTCTTTTTTTTTCTCTCTCTCTCTCCCTCTCCATCTCTGTCATTCTGTCATATAACACATATTTTTTTTTTTATAAATCACTTTTTTTTTTTGACAGGCAGAGTGGACAGTGAGAGAGACAGAGAGAAAGGTCTTCCTCTTCCAATGGTTCTCCCCCAGTGGCCTCTGTGGCCCTTGCGCTGCGCTGATCCGAAGCCAGGAGCCAGGTGTTTCTCCTGGTCTCCCATGCGGGTGCAGGGCCCAAGCACTTGGGCCATCCTCCACTGCACTCCCAGGCCACAGCAGAGAGCTGGCCTGGAAGAGGAGCAACTGGGACAGAATCTGGCGCCTGGACTGGGACTAGAACTGGCCGCAGGTGGAGGATTAGCCTATTAAGCTGCAGTGCCAGCCAAATAAACACATATTTTTTTCAAATTCCTGAGGTATCCTCAATGAACTGTCATATAATTTGACACCTTCAATACTGAAAGGGCATGTTCAAATTTTAAACAGTTTATAATAATAAATAGGTGATTGTTAATAAACAAAATTTACTATAATTAATACATTTCAGAATAAAAATTACATTATTTTAAAAATCTGTTTTGTACTAGCATTTCTATTAAAATCCATCGAGAGAGGGGGCAGCTGTATGGTGCAGCAGTTGAAAACACCGTTTGAAATCCTTGCATCCCATATTGGAGTACCTGGGTTTGAGGCCCACTTCTGCTTCCTATTCAGTGTCCTGCTAATCAGGGCACGGCTCAAGTATTTGGTTCTCTGCCACCCATGGGAGACCCATACTGAGTTCCAGTCCCCTAGATTTGGCCTGGCCCAATCTTAGGCATTGTGGGCATTTGGAAAGTGAGCCAGCAGATGAGAGATCTCTGTCTGTCTCTGTCTTTCTGCCTTTCAAGTAAAAAGAATGAAAGCAGCTGTTGAAAATCTATTTCTATTAAAGGTTGAAGATACATTATGTTGTGCTGTAAAAGATTTGGCCTGTGGGTCATTTTCTTGAACTTCTCCATGTCCTGCAGACACGATTGATTAACATTTTCTATTCATGGAAGTTGTGGCTCCTCAGAAGGTGACTTGGAATATGAATAGCTGTTCAGCCTTTTGTGTCTGTGGGGAGATAACAGCAGCACCTTACAGAGACACCACCTCCACCTCGCTTTGCTATTTGAAAATGGGAAGTTATGAACTGACGAAAAAAGCCACAATTCACATTTCATAGAAGCCATTTTTTAGGTAAACAATTGCTTGTTTTGACAAAAAAAAAAACTTAATTGTTGTAATAAGTAAGCAGAATACTTTATTGAAAGATAAGATATCATGTCATAAATATGCTACTCAGGACTCTTTCAGAATTCACTTCTTCATAAGAAATGAATCTCAATGGGCTGGCGCTGCGGCTCAATAGGCTAATCCTCTGCCTGCGGCGCTGGCACCCCAGGTTCTAGTCCCTGTTGGGGCACCGGATTCTGTCCCAGTTGCTCCTCTTCCAGTCCAGCTCTCTGCTGTGGCCCGGGAGTGCAGTGGAGGATGGCCCAAGTGCTTGGGCCCTGCACCCGCATGGGAGACCAGGATAAATACCTGGCTCCTGGCTTCGGATCAGCACCGTGCACCGGCCACAGTGCACCAGCCACAGCGGCCATTGGAGGGTGAACCAATGGTAAAGGAAGACCTTTCCCTCTGTCTCTCTCATGGTCCACCCTGTCTGTCAAAAAAAAAAAAAAAAAAAAAAAGAAAGAAAGAAATGAATCTCAATGAAGAATGGGATGGGAGAGGGAGTAGGAGATGGGATGGTTTGTGGGTGGGAGGGTGGTTACGGGGGGAAAACCACTATAATCCAAAAGTTGTACTTTCAGAATTTATATTTATTAAATAAAAGTTTTCTTAATAAAGAAATAATATCTTTAGGATTTTCTTTTTATAGAGTATATTATAAATATATATTTCCAGAACCCAATGATCCCAAAGAAACTTTTTGAATAAGAAAATTTCTCTATCTGAATGTAACATATTCTACCTTTAAAACAGCTGTGTTGGCCAACCCTGATCTCTCCGTCAGCAGCTCTGTCTGGGAATCAAGGGAAATATTGGACAACCAGAGCTATTTCCAAAATACATACAACCTCTGTGTTACAATTCATCTGAAAACACAAAGAAGATGACAATGAGGAATAGCAGAGGTTATTATAGTTACATAATGACTAGTTCTTTCTCCAAATTATTTATATATCTTAATGGCTTAAGAAATTGTGAAATTTGGATTTTATTCATTTTTATAATTATGTTGATTTTTTCTTTAAACTTTAGTAATTTTAACCGTTTGGCCACATTCCCTTTGGATAGAGACATTATATACATACACATAATATACCTTTTCTTGAAAACAAAGCTATTAATTTCACAAAGTGAAGGATTCATGACAATGAGCATAATGTGGGGGAAGAAGAGTATATTATCAGGTGTATGGTATGATTCTGTGAAGCAATATTTAAAATTATATACCAAGTGATTTGACAGCCACACAAATTTTTTAAAGATTTATTTATTTATTTGAAAGTTTGAGTCACACATAAAGAGAAAGAGAGGCAAGAGAGAGAGAGAAAGAGAGAGAGAGAGAGGTTTTCTATCCGTTGGTTTACTCCCTGATTGGCCACAATGGCCAATGCTGCCCCTATCTGAATCCAGGAGCCAGGAGCTTCTTCTGGGTCTGCCATGCAGGTGCAGGGGCCCAAGCACTTGGGCCATCTTCTACTGCTTTCCCAGGCCATAGCAGAGAGCTGGATCAGAAGTGGAATAACTGAGACTCGAACGGGTGCCCATATGGGATGCTGGCACTGCAGGTAGTGGCTTTACCCGCTACACCACAGCACCGGCCCCAGCCACACAATTTTTATATTCTATGTATTTTAAACTGGCAAAACAGATGACTCAGTGAAAATAATAAATAATAGTTTTTTTCCCCTTGCTTGAGATTATTTCTTCTGACTTCTTTATACCTATGATATCTCCTAATCCCATGTTCTCCCTCTCTCTCTCTCTCTCTCTCTCTCTCTCTCTCTGTGTGTGTGTGTGTGTGTGACTATCTTTATCTCTCTCAAAAATACTTTTATACATTTATACATATGTATTTCCATTGATTAGGGATGGTCCATATCTCTTCATAAGTACTTGAGAATTATTGCATTTGATGATGAAGATCAAATGTTAGGACATTTTTTTGGAAAGACTTACTTATTTTGAAAGAAAGAGGGGCCAGCGCCATGGTGCAGTAGGTTAATTCTCCACCTGTGGTGCTGGCATCCTATATGGTCGCCGGTTATAGTCCTGGGTGTTCCTCTGCCAATCCAGCTCTCTGCTATGGCCTGGGAAAGCAGTGGAAGATGGCCCAAGCACTTGGGCCCCTGCACCCAAATGGAGACCAGGAAGAAGCACCTGGCTCCTGGCTTCAGACTGGTACAGCTCTGGCCATTGCAGCCATTTAGGAAGTGAACTAATGGAAGGAAGACCTTTCTCTCTGTCTCTTCCTCTCACCGTCTGTAACTCTACCTCTCAAATAAATAAATAAAATCTTTAAAAAAAAGAAAAAGAAAGAAAGAGAGGGAGTAACAGAGATATCTTCCATCCATTGGTTCACTCCCCAAATGGTTGCAATGGCTGGGGCTGGACCAACCTAAAGGCAGGAGCCAGAAGCCTCCTCTGGGTATCCAATATAGCTGCAGGGACCCAAGTACTTTCCTATTCTCCAGTGCCTCAGTGCCTTCCCAGCTGCATTAGCCAGAAGCTGTATTGGAAGCACAGCATCAGGACTTGAACGAGTGCCCTTATGGGATGCTGGCATTCAGGCAGTGGCTTAACCTGTTATGCAACAATGCAGACCCCAAATATTAGCATATTTTGACAGGGTTGAGGTATATTCTAACTAGTAAAGTAAATTCCTTTGAGTCAAACTGCAAAATTTCAGATTTTTTGGTGTATTATATACATCATTACATGTAATGTTTGTTAGCAGACAGATTTTTATGACCTGACTAAAAACAAAAGTTATCTGTGTTTTTCAGTGAAGAATAAAACATAGAAAATGATTTCTTTTTATTTCTGAGTGCAAATGGCCTTTACAGTTGACTGTGGTTGGCATAACCAAAGATCCACATAAATCTGAAGATGAGGGACCAAATGGATGTTTATTTTCATATCACATTGATCAATGAAGTCCCTGATAAAGAACAGAAATGGTAATATACAATGTGAAAAAGAAAAAGGATGCAAAGATAACATGGCTTTTACAAAGATAATTCAATGATAGATGTAAGTAATATCACTATTCAAAGTAGTTAAGTCATAACAGATATAAGAATGCTTGCTATAGACTAGAAATAATGGGCATTTGGAATATCTAAGAGTGTTCAATCTTACATTACCTTCATTTACTTGAAAAACTTGTTGTTCTACGGAAAGTGATCGAAAGTTACATTTTCTTTTTTTTTAAAGTTGATTTATTTATTTAAAAGGCAGAGTCACAGAGAGGCAGAGGCAGACAGAGAGAGAGGTTTTCCATCTGCTGGTTCACTCCTCAGATGGTCATAACAGCTGAAGCTGGGCTGATCTGAAGACAGGAGTCAGGGGCTTCTTCTGGGTCTCCCACATGGGTGCAGGAGCCCAAGGACTTGGGCCATCCTTTACTGCTTTCCCAGGTCATCATAGAGAGCTGGATCAGGAGTGGAGCAACTGAGGCTAGAACCAGTGCCCATATTGGATGCTAGCATTGTAGGTGGCAGCTTTACCTGCTACACCACAGTTCTGACTCAAAAGTTACATTTTCAAAAGGCTTTTAATTATACTCACACATCTACAGAGATGAAATTATACAAATTTTCACTAGTTGCTACTACTGTTAAATAAGAGTTGTTTTTTTAAAGGATTTCATTAGAAATACTATGAAACATTGTACTTGTTGTTTGGATAATTGTTTCTATACTAGTCTTTAGGAATAATGTGGCTAACTTCAGTAAGGGTATCAGTTCTTTTGCCAACAGTGTCCTTGGAATGAATATACTCAAAAAATAAGTATTTAAAATGCATTTATATAGATATTAACTTTCCTGCTATGAATACAAATGTTATTGAGCAGTTTTCATAGTGTGAAATATTAATTATGTAACTATTTCTTTTGAATACCATAGCAGATGAAGTACGTAAGACATACTTTATATCTTTAAAAAATATTCATTGAAAAGCCAGTATTCTAGCTACATTACAATTATATGGAAAATCTGTAAATCTAACTCCATATGGTATATGTAACTATAATCCATATTGGTTTGATTAATAAATGTGGCAAAATTGAAAACATGGCAAATTAATTCTCTCCCCAAAAGTACAAGAAAATGTGGTCAAATGTAAATATTAATACAATTAAAATCTATTCATTATAATTTATTTATCCATTTACAAATTTAAAACATGAAATTTTATTATTAATTTCAAACAGAAAATATTTGCTAACAGAAAAAAAAACTATCTCATAGAACTTATATTTTGCACTTGGAGTGTAAGAGAAATATATGTGAATTAATGCTATAACTAGTACTCTAACAGTATTGTACACTTTGTGTTTCTATGTGGGTGCAAACTGTTGAAATATTTACTTAATATATGCTAAATTTATCTTCTGTATATAAAGATAATTGAAAGTGAAGCTTGATGCGAATGGAATGGGATAGGGAGCATGTGGGGAGCAACTGGGAGCAACTCGGACTAGACTAAGTTACTGGAATTAAGACTTATTCTATGCATCTGCTCTCCCACAATATGGTGCTGGGAGAGGAGGAAACAGCTTCTATACAGCTGCCTCCAGTTCAACCAATAAGCAGCAGGACCTGCTCCTGATTGGAGGAGAGCAGCGTACTCAGCGTGTGGGTAGCAGAGTTGGGATTGGTGGAAGAGGACTATAAAGGAGGAGAGAGACAACATGCACCAGGAACATCTATCTGAATGAACACCTGTGCAGCCCCCGAGAGAGCCGGCCGGCAGTGTGCTGCTTCCCCGCGGAAGTGGGGAAAAGTGGCAGGGGGAACCGCCCTTCCACGGAGGTGGAAGGGATGGTAGCCAACCCGGGAAGAACCAGCAGCAAACCCCGGGGAGGGCCGAGCAGACAAAAGAACAGCTCAGGGTCCTGTGTTGTTCCTCCACGAAGACGGGGAGCGACAGGAGCAGGAGATGGGAGGGTTGCAGCTGGGAGGGAAATTACGGGGGGCAGATCCACAGTAATCCAAAAGCTGTACTTTGGAAATTTATATTTATTAAATAAAAGCTTAAAAAAAAGAAAGAGTAACAGAGTGAGAGAGGTAGTGATAGAGAGAGATCTTTCATCCACTGATATACTCCCCAGCTGACCACAATGGCTTAGTCTGGGCCAGGCTGAAGCTAAGAGCCAGGAACTCCACTTGCATATCTTAAATGCATGGTAGGGACCCAAGTACTTGGTTCAGCATTTACTGCTTTCCTAGGTGCATTAGCATGACTGGATCAGATGTGGCATATCTGGGTTTGAACCAGCACTCTAGCACTCCAATATGGAATGCTGATGTTATGAGTGGCAGCTTAACTTTTTGCACCACGATACCAGTCCCTAGTTACTGGTGTTAATTCAGGAATTCCAAACATGTGCTTGAGAATTAAACTAAGAAGATTAATAGGAATTCACTAAAGACAAAAATTCACAATTTTGTCTCAGAGAATTTAGGTAAGCTATCAAATTTATTTTACATGAGAGATTTTTATATTACTTAATGCCTTGGCAAATTTTCTTGATGCTTGTTTTTTTTCTTAGAAATCCATCAAATTAAACTACATATTAATTCTACTATCTTTCAGAAGAATTATTCACTTACATTAATAAGAAATCTATAAGTAAAATCATGTCATACAAGCATGTATTAGTTCATTCAGAATGCTTCAATAAGATATCATAACCTGGGTAGCTTAAAACCAATAGAAACTTATTTTTCACAGGTCTGGAGGCTGAGCAGTCCAAAATCAAAGCAACAGTAAAGTCAATGCCTAATTAGAGCTCACTTTTTTATTCCCAATGGGTATTTTCAGGCTGAGTTCTCAACAGAAAGGACAAGGCAAGCCAGTTCTACAAGGTCACTGATCTTATGGATAAGGACACTTTGCCCATGACTTAGTCTACCCCACCCCAACCCCAAACAATTGCTTCCCCTCATAGAGCCATCATCTAGGGGTTAGGCGTCAACATGAATTTGGAGGAACTTAAATATTCTTCCCCTAGCCTTCCAAAATTTATGTCCCTCTTACATGAAAAATATTCATTTGAAATATTGGAATATTACATTAAATAACTCAGGCTTCCCTTGTTCCAGCATCTACTAAAAAGGGTAAGTCCAGAGCCCCAGTAAATATTATCTAAATCAAATATAGTTGAGACTCATGGAGCTCTTCATTCTGCAGCAAAATTTACCACAGCTGTGAACTTTTGTAATCAATCAAGTTATAGGTTTCTAATATACAATGGTAAGATAGGTGTGTGATAAACCTTCCTGTTCCATAAGGAAGGAATAGATAAGGACAGAGCAACAGACCACAAGCAAAGCCAAAACTAATCTCCCTCATTGGAAGTCATGCATTCTAGGCAAACTAGGACAAGGGTTAGTACCCTGTCCCTCAAAGCTCTAAGCCATTCAGCCCCCTTTGCTTTTGGTGGTTGCACCCCAAGTGATGCTCTCAAGGGCTGATGTCAGTGCCTGAAGCTGTCCCAGGCTACTATCATTAACAGATGGCTCTAACTGATCTGAGGTCTCTGAGACTGTTCCCTTCTGTGGTTCCACTAGGCATCACCCTTGTGGACCTCTATGAAAAGCCTTCTTATGTGATGGTTCTCTACCTGGTTGGCTAGGCAGAGGCTCCAGAATGCTTCATCACTGAAAATATAATGGAAGTAGTCATGCTCTATAGCTCTTGCAACCTGTGCAAAACTGGAGATACCCCCTCTTGGAGTTCACCAAGGCTTACCATTTGTGCTTTCTGGAAGGATAACATATGACCAGTTAAATAGTATTTACTAATAAGAAATAAATATATATTTAATTTTGAATTGTAGAAAATTTTTGTCACATTACTTCCCCCAGGGAGAGAAGTTATTTCCAAAAATAATACTCTATTTTAATAAACATTGCATAATTTCTTAAAATTCTCTTTTTATGTCAAATGTTGATTTCTATAGTTGTATTTATTTATGGTGTTTTGAGTATGAAAACAGATAAAGTTCAAATGATTAATTGGATAAAAAATCTAAATGTTATGACATAAAATGTGGCTTTTGGGAAATATATATATGATGTTAAAATCATTTGTGAAATAAAATAAATTGGCATTATGCTATAGCCACAATTCTGCTGGAATTTCCAAGATTTTCTTTGGGGAGGGGGGTTGCTTAGTTTTCTTTGTGTGCTTGTTTTTGATTAGAAATATGAACTTGTAGCAAATAGTGGAGTGACAGCTCTAAATGGTTTCATCCTTTCCTTAATTTCCTCCTCCTGTTAGAAATTATCATGCTCCTTTCTAGATACCATCTTGATCTTTAATTATTGCTCTATAATTGTCCCTGTGGGAAAACATCTGCTATTGCCTAATCATTTTATTTCTTTGTTGCCTCAGATTCCCTGTGGAGTGTATTATATCTTGTTGATATTGCATTTTTCTAGTTGCCTTTGATGATTTTCTACCCCAAGGGTCCTACAATGATCAGAACTTTTAGCTGCCTCATTTCCTAAGGCAATTCAGATAGTTTTCCAAGTTGCTATCACATCTTTTGATTTATGAAATGATTCTTGTGAGTGGTTTTCAAATAATTTTACATCAAATGTTTTGTTCTGTTAATAATTTTAAAAATTAATATCTATGATTATAGTTTCCAGTTTTATTTAGTCCTTTTACTGGCATCCATATTTTCCACATGTTTACCGCCTCAATAGGACATTTTATTTCTATCATTAGAATGCTGTATATTAGGATAATCACATTTCTTTGTCTTATATTTCTTTTAAAAATTTCAGTTGGTTCTTTACCAGAACCAGTTTTCTTATAAAAATTTGTGAACTCTCTAGATGGCCTAATATTAAACTACTAACACTCAATTATGATTTTTGTGATTAGTTTTCATTGTGGTAGATTATCATAATCATTATATATTATAAAATATATTTATTTTAAATTTCATTTTATTTGGATATGACACATTCATTTTAAAATATAGTATTCACATTATGATTATATTATAACATATAATTATATTATATATGTATTATATCATGGTAATTAGCATTATTATTTTGTAAAAAATATTTTTGGATAAAACAACATTAAATGGTATTTTAAATACAATTATAGATATTTTGTTTATATTTTTGCATTTGTATAGAAATCTTTCATTTATTTTTGGATAAGATGTGTAATTATTGAACTTTAGAAAATAAGGTTTGAACAATATGAATTATAAATACTAATTAATAATTAATTAACTTTTTTAGCTTAATCTCATAACAGGAAGCTTTCTTTTCCTTTTTTTTTTCTTTGCTAAACACACTTCATGCACAATGTATTTTGTCAGTATTAGCTGGGTATCATAAATTGCATTCTATTCTAATTAAGGAAGGACACCACTTCAAACCTAAGATCAAAACTAGGATAGAACACAGTTTTTTCTATACTAAAAATATTTAATCTATTGATAGGAAACTTTTATGTGTGTGCATATGACTGTGTTCATACATTAAAATTTTGGATAATTGACATGCTAAACATTATCTGAATAATAGCAATATATTTTTTAAATATTTACATATTTATTTGAAAGTCAGAGTTACACAGAGGGAGGAGAGGCAGAGAGAGAGAGGTCTTCCATTTGATGGTTCACTCCCAAGTTGGCCGCAACAGCCGGAGCTGTGCTGATCCGAAGCCAGGAGCCAGGAGCTTCTTCCAGTTCTCCCACGTGAGTGCAGGGGCCCAAGGACTTGGGCCATCTTCTACTGCTTTCCTGGGCCATAGCAGAGATCTGGGTCAGAAGTGGAGCAGCCGAATATGGAACCGGTGCCCATATGGGATGCTGGTGCTTCAGGCCAGGGCATTAACCCACTGCACCCCAGCACCGGCCCCGGGAATATATTTTAATAGTCGAATTTTAAAGGATTAAATCAAACTAAGAAAATTCTGCCCAGCAAAGAAAACAATCAACAGAGTAAAGAGGAAATATACAGAATGAGAGAAATATTTTAACCTACTCATCTAACATAAGGCTATTATTTAGAATATATAAAGAGCTCAAACATTTAACAATAAAATGCAGTTTGGAAAATGGGCAAAAATGGGCAAAGGATCTCAAAAGACATCTCTTGAAAGAAGATTTTAAACGGCAAACAAGTACATTCAAAAATGTTCAACATCACTAGCAATCATGGAAATGTAAATAAAACCCACCATAAGCAGGCAGGCATTTGGCACAGAAATTAATGTAATTCTTAGGGTACCCATATCCTGTATAGAAGTGCCTGGGTTCAAGTTCTGCATCCTCTCTCAATTATAGCCTCTAACTGTGTGTGCTCTGGGAGGCTGCAGGTGATAGCTCCAGTGATTGCATCCCTGCTCCTCACCTGGAGACCTGGATTCAGTTTCAGTCTCCTGGTTTTGGCCTAAACCAGCCTCACCCAGGGGTTACAGGCATTTGGGGACTGAACCAGCACATGGCAGATCTCTTTCTCTGTCTGTCTTTCAAATATATAAAATAAATTTTAAATCTTTTTTTTTTTTTAATTTTAAAAAATACAGTGAGATGTCATCCTACCCCAGTCAGAATGACTATCATCAACAAAGCAAATTCTGGTGAGAATGCAGAGAAAGTGGAAGTCTTCTACACTGTCAGTGGGAGTGTAAATTAGTGCAACCATTATGGAGAACAATATGGAGGCTCTTCATAAACTTAAAAATAGATCTACCACATGAACCAGCTATCTCATTTCTGGATATATAACCAAAGGAAATTAAATTAGTACCTCAAAGAGGTACCCATGTCTATTGCAGTACTATTCACAATAACCAAGATTTGTAAAGAACTGATGTTACCACTGATGGATTCTAGTAATACATGATATTTGTCAACATTAATCTCAAAATCTACAGTGAACTTGGCAAGATACATAAGTAGGTTCATTAACTGCTGAGACTACTAACCTTAATTTTTCTTTTGTAAATAGACTGCTATGTATATGATATTGACCAAAACATAGCAAGGACTTTGCCTTTCTGAAACAGAGATTGATGATTGAGACCACTACTATATTTAGTGTGTCACATAAATATATACTGTGAGCTTTTTGTAAGTGAGATTAATGAGAGGACATGATATGGAAGCTGTTAGGACAAATATCTCATAAAGAAAGAGGACATACTGTTATAGGAAACACTTTGTGCAAAAACATTGATAATGCTTGTTGGATGTTGTTATACAGCATTACAAAATCTTATGTTCTACTAAGTCTTTAAGGATAATTACATGTGATTTCTAATATGGACATTTTTATATCAACATATACAAGTATAATTTTATCTTTTAAAAATCTTTTCCTCCATGTACAGATTTTTGATTATATTTATTCTATTTCTTTTAAAAAATCTTAAATTTAGAGATTTTACTATATATATATAGAAATATACAGATATAATTTCTTTGCCTTTATTTCAACTTTGAATTCCAAAAGCAAAGGATAATATATCTTTAAGATGCTAATGAAAACTGAATATAACAACATTGTTTGACAAAGTTTAGTATTGCTGTCAAGTGCCAGTGTACAACTATACACCAAGATAGTTTCATTTTTAAACTAAAAATATAAGTATGGATACCACATAAAATTGACCTTTTGGCCTATGATAATAATTGTTGTAGTACTGAATGTTAATCCCAAATCTGTCAAAATTTAATGTTATTTGTTATTTTTATAAATGTTTAGATTTAATTTACAATAGTCTTCACATTTTTATGCTGTCTGTTCCATGGATTTTTATGTTTGACTGTCAGTATTGAGTTATGATTCTAACATGATATTTTAACAAATTATTTGGGAGACTTTTAGCTTTTCTTCTTCTTCTTCTTCTTTTTTTTTTTTTTTTTTGACAGGCAGAGTTCGATAGTAAAAGAGAGACAGAGATAAAGGTCTTCTTTTCCGTTGTTCAACCCCCAAATGGCTGCTACAGCCGGTGCATTGCGGTCGGCTCACTGGGCCGATCTGAAGCCAGGAGCCAGGTGCTTCTCCAGGTCTCCCATGCGGGTGCAGGGCCCAAGGACCTGGGCCATCCTCCACTGCACTCCTGGGCCACAGCAGAGAGCTGTACTGGAAGAGGAACAAACAGGACAGAATCCGGCACCCCGACCGGGACTAGAACCTTGTGTGCTGGCGCCGCAGGTGGAGGATTAGCCCAGTCAGCCACAGCGCCGGCTACTTTCATCTTTTCCTTAGCATGATTTCTAAAATATCAATATTATAACCATTTAGTAAGTTTTTTAAATTCAACTGTGAAGATAAAAATTTGATGCCCTAAACAGCACCCTGGCCTCAGAATCAGCCCTTAAGGCATTTGGATCTGACTAAAAATCCCATGAGAGTTTCACAGGCATGGAAAGCCAAGACACTCTGGAAAAAAAAATGACCTAAATGAAAGATGTCTGTGAGTGAGTGAGATCCCAGTGGGAAGAATGGGCCATCAAAGAAGACAGTACCTTTCTCTGAAGGGAGGAGAAAACTTCCACTTTGGATATGGCCTTGTCTAAACAAGATTGGAGTTGATGAACTCAAGAGGCTTCCATAGCCTTGGCAGCTCATGACAAGAGCCTCGGGTAATTACTGATGCCATAAATAAGAGTGTCAATTGTTATGGGACATGTACTCTATAGAATACTATACAGCAGTCAAAAACAATGAAATCCGGTCATTTGCAACAAAACGGAGGAATCTGAAAAACATTATGCTGAGTGAATTAAGCCAGTCCCAAAGGGACAAATATCATATGTTCTCCCTGATCAGTGACAAATAACTGAGCACCAAAGGGGAGCACCTGTTGAAGTGAAATGGGCACTCTGAGAAACAGTGACTTGATCAGCCCTTGTCTTGACTGTTGGCAACAACTAACTGAGCACCAAAGGGGAAACCTGTTGAAGTGAAATGGACACTCTGAGAAACAGTGACTTGATCAGCCCTTGTCTTGACTGTTGATGTACAATGTAATATTTTATCCCTTTTAGTATTTTTTTTTGTTCTACTTAATACTATTGGTTGAACTCTGTAATTAACACACAATTATTCTTTGGTGTTTAAATTTAACTGAAAATTGATCCCTGTTAAATCTAAGAGTGGGAATAAGAGAGGGAGGAGATGTACAATTTGGGACACGCTCAGTCGGACTTGCCCCAAATGGTGGAGTTAGAAATGTGCCAGGGGATCCCAATACAATCCCATCAAGGTGGCATGTACCAATGCCATCTCACTAGTCCAAGTGATCAATTTCAGTTCACAATTGATCACACTGATAGGTCTGATCAAAGGGATCACATAAACAAGACTAGTGTCTGCTAATACTAACTGATAGAGTAAAAAAGGGAGAGAATGATCCAACATGGGGAGTGGGATATACAGCAGACTCATAGAATGGCACATGTCCTAAATAGCACTATGGCCTCAGAATCAGCCCTTAAGCAGTTGGATATGGCTGAAGAGCCCATGAGAGTATTCTAGGCATGGAAAGCCAAGACACTCTGGCAAAAAAAAAAAAAAAAAAAAAAAAAAAAAACCTAAGTGGAAGATCTCTGTGAGTGATAGTGAGTGATATCCCAGTGGAAAGAATGGGGCCATCAAAGAAGGAGGTACCTTTCTCTGAAGGGAGGAGAGAAATTCCACTTTGACTATGACCCTGTTGGAATAAGATTGAAATTGGCGAACTCAAAAGGCTTCCATAGCCTTGGCAACTCAGGAGATTACTGATGCCATAAACAAGAGTGTCAAATTGTTGGGTCAACAACAGGAGTCACTGTGCACTTACTCCTCATGTGGGATCTGTCCTTAATGTGTTGTCCAATGTGAATTAATGCTATAGAAAGTACTGAAACAGTATTTTACACTTTGTGTTTCTGTGTGGGTGAAAACTATTGAAATCTTTACTTAATATATACTAAATTGGTCTTCTGTATATAAAGAGAATTGAAAATGAATCTTGATGTGAACGGAATGGGAGAGGGAGCGGGAGATGGGACGTGTGTGTGGGAGGGAAGTTATGGGGGGGGGAGCCATTGTAATCCATAAACTGTACTTTGGAAATTTATATTTACTAAATAAAAGTTATAAAAAATTGTCAATTGTTAAATCAATAGCATGAGTCATTGTGCACCTGCTCCCCATGTAGTTTTTCTGTCTTTAATGTGTTGTACTATGCATATTAATGGTAAAACTACTACCCAAACAGTACTCTATACTTTGTGTGTCCTTGTGGGTACAGTCTGTTGAAATCTTTATTCAGTATATACTAAATTGATCTTCTGTATATAAAGCTAATTGAAAATGAATCGTGATGAAGAATGCAATGTGAGAGGGAGTGGGAGATGGGATGGTTGCAGATAGGAGGGAGGTTATGGGGGGGGGAAAGCTGCTGTAATTCAAAAGTTGTACTTTGAAAATTTATATTTATTAAATAAAAGTTAAAAAAATAAAATTTGATGTCATATATTTCATTATATTTCTAATACCATTGGGAAAATTGCTCTGTTAGAATTAATTTGATACATTATATTATACTTTAAAATTGCAAGTTCTTCTTTATCCTCATGATGTAAATACTGTGATGATGAAAGAATCAGAAAACTATCAGTCATCCTTAAGAGTTATAAAATACATCATATTACATTTTTAAAAGTCCAGTTATAATTTTTATGGACAGCTCAAACATTATTGTCCCATACCTCTGTGCATTAGTATTCTCTGTAAATGTTTTGACAACCAATATTTATTCAACCAATATTTATTTAAGCATAAATAAATGTACAAGAGATTGATCTAAAATAGTCAAGCTAAGTCACAAATAATAATCAATTGGTTAAAAAATGCAGGTGTCTTCAGCATTTTTTTTCTTATATTTAATAATAAGTTTCAATGTTACCACTGTTTGGAGAAAGGAATGACTCAATTTAACACTTTGTATTTTTTTAATTTTATTTTTTTACCTTTTACATCTTAAGTAGTAACAACCAAGGGTAAAGCATTTTCTAGGGATTGATGATTGTCTGGATAGAGGTAATAGATTTCAATATAGCCGAAGGTTGTTAACATTAATCCTTGGGAATGCCCTTGCCCAAGGTCAGCATGGCTTTTGTTACTATATTTTTCTATGAGAGTCTCGGAGCAGAGGCAATGGGGTGCAACCAAATTGGTGTAATATAATGCAGTCAATCTTAGAAAGGAAGCCAAGTGTGGCATGACCGATAATTGAATATGTTTCTCTAAGGAAATACCATAGCTGCTGAAACTGATTTGGTAACAGGGCTACCATTCCCTTAAAATCAATGTGAGCTAATATCCCTGTGCTTTCTCCAGACAGCTGCAGAATTGCTGTGTATGCCACAATTAAGATGAGCTTCAAAGAGTGATATTTTCATCTGAACATCATGAAGTGGTATTTCCTTTTTTCAAAGTGGAATGTTAATCAGTGTTTTATCCTTATATGTGATATCTTAATCTCATTTCCTTTTTATATAATATAAGTATTCCATTGGCAAGCATTAATATGACAACAAATTTAGTTTAACATCAGCTAAGAAATGTGGTATGACAAAGGCTTTGGACTCCTTTAAAAATGAGACGAATTTAGGTACATTTTCAAGAGAAATATTCTAATAAACTTAATGTTATTGATGAATCAATCTTGGCATTTGATTCTAGAAAATAATTCGAAATTCTCTAGAATTACACTAGCAATCCCAAGTTTCTAGGAGATATGATTAAGTTACTTGTAAGAAAGAAAAAAACTTCTTTTATTCGCATCTTAGTAATTTTTATGTGCTAGGAGTGTTTTTCAACAACTTTTCTAGAGGAGAAGTCAGAAACAATAAGAAGGTATGTTTCTTAAGGCTTACTAGCTATGAATCTTTGTTTATGACTCATAATAATCTTGTTTATGATTATGTTTTTCTTTGTTATGTAGGAACAAAGAAAAATATTCTGTCACAGGACATATAAGTGTACTGGATGTATTTAATAACTAATAGTATTTAATATATGTTGTCTCCCTTTACAATTTTTTGCCACATGAACTTCACCAGTGAATACGTTGAGCCAATCTTCTATTAAAAATTATTTTCTACATTAGAGTTATCTAGAGAAAGAGAGTCTAAGGCCAGCGCCGCGGCTCACTAGGCTAATCCTCCGCCTAGCGGCGCCGACACACCGGGTTCTAGTCCAGGTTGGGGCACTGGATTCTGTCCCGGTTGCCCCTCTTCCAGGCCAGCTCTCTGCTGTGGCCTGGGAGTGCAGTGGAGGATGGCCCAAGTCCTTGGGCCCTGCACCCGGATGGGAGACCAGGATAAGCACCTGGCTCTTGCCTTCGGATCAGGTTGGTGCGCCGGCCGCAGCGCGGCAGCCATTGGAGGGTGAACCAACGGCAAAGGAAGACCTTTCTCTCTGTCTCTCTCTCTCTCTCACTGTCCACTCTGCCTGTCAAAAAATAAAAAAAAAAAAAATTAAAAAAAAAAAACAGAAAGAGAGTCCAGTAGACTAATTGTAGACATACAGATATATGAGAGGGAATTTAATAGAGGAATGGCCTCACACAATTATAGAAAATGAGAGGTCACATAATTGATTGTTGCAAGCTGGGGCACCAGAAAAATAAGTAATGTGACTCAGTCCGTGTGTCAAACCTGGAGACCCAGAAAGCCGATGGTGTTAACTCTCAATCCAAAGTGAAAAGCCTGAGAATCTAGGGTTCTGATGTCCAAGGACAGGAGAAGATGGGTGTCCCAGATGCACAAAAAAGACAGAAATTAAGAATTCACCTTTCCTTTGTTGTCTCGTTTTATCTGGGCCCTCACTTCATTGAATAGTGCACTCCCACGTTGAGTGAGGACAGATATTTATTATTGAGACAGTATTTTTAATTTACATTATAGTTAAATGCTTAATGATCTACTAAAGAGTTCAACAAATCAAAATGAAAAAGCCAAACATAGTTCAGCAGAACATCGCCAAAGCTACCAAAATTATAACATGAAAAGACATTCAACTTACTTATATACAGTACTTTTTTTAAAAAAAGATTTATTTATTTATTTGAAAGAGTCACACAGAGAGAGGAGAAACAGAGAGAGAGAGAGAATGAGAAAGAGAGGTCTTCCATCCAAGGGTTCACTCCCAAACTGGGTGCAATGGCTGGAGCTGCACCGCTCCAAAGCCAGGAGCCAGGAACTTCCTCCGGGTCTCCCACATGGGTGCAGAGGCCCAAGAACTTGGTCCATCTTCTACTGCTTTTCCAGGCCATAGCAGAGAGCTGGATGGGACGTGGAGCAGCTGGATCTTGAACCAGTGCCCATATGGGATGCCAGCACTGCAGGCCAGGGCATTAACCCGCTGCACCACAGCACTGTCCCCTATACAGTACATTTTTAAAATTATCACAGATCATTAAACCTAGAGTAGTATATACTTCTTAACATATTATTTTTGACAAAGATTTAAAACCAAGTTTGACAAAACACTAAATTTGCAGGAAACTATTGTGAATAGTGCTGCTATCAATATGATGGTATAGGTATGACTTAGACAAAATGTTCTCATGTTGGGGTCAGTATTGTAGCATAGCAGTTATAGCTGCTGCCTGTGATGTTGGCATCCCATATGAGTGTCAGATCATGTCCCAGCTCTTCCACTTCCCATCCAGCTCCCTGCTAGTGGTATCAGAAAAACTGGAAGACGACCCAAGTGTTTGGGCCTCAGCCACCTGCATGGAAGTCCTACATGAAGTTCTGGGTTACTGGCTTTAGCCTGGCGCAGCGCTGGCCATTGTAGCCATCTGTTGGGGATGAACTAGTGGGTGGAAGATCTGAAAGGCAGCACAGTTGTTTCAGCAGAGGGAACAGTAGCATGTTTGCACTAGCTTCTATTAGCCAGTCATTGGTTGAAGCCTCGTCCTCGGGAGCATTTACTGCTCTTTGGAGGCACCAGGGAATAATAAGATAAATCACCAAAAATTTCCTGTGTTTGAAACAGGTAGTCTGATCTGGTATGCAGGGATACAAATGGGGCCAACCAACTGTAGCCAGGTCTCTGAGAATGTCTTCACCATTTACTGGGTTAATTAGTCGGTTGAGATCTCTTAGAAGCCTAAAGCAGAATATAAGTATATTCTAAAAGACGTTAAAAACTTGTATTGGATATCTATACTAACACTCCTGTGTTTATCCCATTTGTATTTTTAATTGAAGACCTTGCGGATGGATTAAAGAAAGTAGTCTGGTGGGGAATCAGTACTACACTTTTTGGAAGATTTCATATTAAATAGAAATCTTTCATGTTATCCAAATTTTAGAACATGCAATCTATTTCTTGTGACTTTTTCAACTTTGGCTGTATATTCTCCTATAAACAGTGGATTGTCAGTTGACTATTATTTAAAAATATTCAGTTAGTGACTGTGTTTCAACTCACATTAACCTCTATATCTGTCCTTCTTTCCTAATCTGAAATTCCCTTGACTATAGTTTTATAGCTCTAGGCTCCAGAAATAATGAATGGTTAAAAACTCATCTATCACTTGGGAGTTCATTTATGCTATGTGAAGCTGAGTTGACATTTATGGTATTGTGAGAGCTCTGAATATGATGATTTTTAATGACACTAAGAAGTAGGGCACTTTAAACTAAAGCATTCTAATTAGATTTTTAAAAATTATGATTGGTGGGAAGAAAACGAACTTCTCATACACTCTTGATGGCAGTGGAAAGTGAGACTATTTCAGAGGTCAATTTAACAGCATCAATCAAAATCACTGGATAATCTGTTTCACTGATAGCAAATTAGCCCTATGGTATGTATACATATGGCTAAAAAGATGTATTTTGAGGAGATGTTCATTGCAATATACAGCTAAAACAAAACTGGAAATAATTTGACTCAGTAGCAATGCAGGCAAAATGCAATCAAAGAGTATGTGTATTTAAAGAAAATATATTATTTACAAAAACAGACAGAATTTAAAATGTACATACTCTTATGTGTAGTGCGTACATTATTAATATTAGTATTTTTTATTTTTTATTTATTTATTTGAGAGGCAGAATTACAGACAGAGATAGGGAGAGACAGAAAGAAAGGTCTTCCATCCACTGATTCACTCACCAAATGGCCTGAATGGCTGGAGCCGGGCTTATCTGAAGCCAGGATCCAGAAGCTTCTTATGGGTCTCCCACATGGGGGCAGTAGCCCAAGCACTTGGGCCATCTTTACTGCTTTCCTAGACGACAGCAGAGAGCCAGATCAGAAGAGGAGCAGCCGGGACACAAAACGCTGCCTGTGGGGGATGCCAGTGACTCAGGCAAAGGCTTAGCTCACTAAATCACAGCACCAGCCCTGTGGGTATATTATTCATTGAAAAAAAGGAAAGTGAATAAAATATATTTAGGTAATTTCTGTTTGTGTTATTTGAAAAACATATAAAATATGACCATATTTGTGTTAACAGCATTCAGGTAGGTAAACAGGAATTGCAATTGTTTATTTTAACACTGATGCTATTGATTTATTGTACCAAGTGAATTTGTTACATTTATAATTTGAATTTAAGAAATTGAAATCTCATAAGATAAATCTTTAGTGGATTTCAATGGAAGCTACTATGAGAGGTACACAATAGAGCATAGCATGAACTTCAGGGTGTTCAAAGCCTACATCTCTTCTGAAAGGGCAATTAAAATTCTGATGGAACTTTACAGTCAAAGCATCATATACATTACAAAAATGTATAAAATGGGGTACCCTTTAATAAGGTAGTTGTTGAAATTTTCATGTAAGTTAGCATGGCAGCAGCATTGACAATATTTGAATCCATGAAAATATTTGCAATTTAAAATTGTAGATTACAAGTGGGATCTAAGGTTGCTATAACTATTTTAAATATGCATGCTGTATCATTATCACTTTGTGCATGTTAAGGTCTGAATACTGACGATTGCTTTTGAAAAGTCACTTTCTATCTTTAAACTTCCATCTTTTCCATTAACATTTACCTCTTTCAATAATGAGATGGATTTCCTTTTTCCTTTGATCCATTTACACCATTTTCCTCCTGGACTATTAAAATGTCATGAGAAGGTCATTTATTTATATTATACTGCCTCATTACACAAATACAAATGTTGCTTGAGCACATTCAATCACTCTGTGTACTTACTGCTTGTGTGCATCCAGAAATGCTCAAGTTGGCTGAATCAACTTAATGTACTAGTGAAAACAGATGAGTGACCATTTGTTACCCCATTGTTGAGATCACAAATAATGCTAGTAAAACATTCATCATCATTCATGAAAAATGATAGCAAAAATGTGAAACGTGTTATTTCATATTGTATTTTCTTCCATTAGAAACAAATAGGATTATTGAATCCATGCTGATAAACTACACATTCAGCCTCAGATCTTATTCCAGTGACCCAGTTGATGGTGAACCCATGGCACTTAGGGATTTAGGAACTGAGAAGAGTCATTGTGAATTTTCTGTGCTACCTGTTGTTTTATGTTGCAGGAACTATCTAAAAAATCATGATTGGATTGTTTATTTCCCCCAACTGCAAGATTTAAGAAGAGCATTCAACTAGATATTTTAGTCTCAGGATTAGTAGCTATAAAATTAGTAGATATAATAGAAATATATACGATTTCTGGAATACATTTCTTTTTGTAAATTTCAATTTACTTTTTTTAAGGGGGAAAGATAGAGGTAGAGAGAGAAGGTGCTGCCCCTCTGCTGGTTTACTGCTCAAATGTCTGCAATGGCTGGAACTGGACCTAGGCTAAACCAGGGAGCAGGGTACTCACTATAGCTCTTCTACATGAGTGGCAGGGAGCCATCCACTTAAGCCATCACAGGTATGTCTGGGATTTGCATTGGCAAGAACCAGGAACCAGGAATTGAAGCTGGATCTCAAGCTCAGATACTCTACTCTGAAATGCAGGCATCACAAGGCAATTTTAACAGTTGGGTCGGGGGCCAGTGCTGTGGCGCAGTGGATTAAAATCCTAACCTGTATTGCCCGCATCTTATATGGTTGCCGTTTCGAGTCTTGGCTGCTCCACTTCTGATTCAGTTCTCTGCTATGACCTGGGAAGGCTGTGGAAGATGGCCCAAGTCCTTGGGCTCCTGCACCCACATGGGAGACCTGGAAGAAGCTCCTGGTTCCTGGCTTCAGATCGGTACAGCTCCAGCTGTTGCGGCCAATTGGGGAGTGAACCAGCGGATGCAAGACCTCTCTCTTTGTCTCTACCTTTCTCTGTAACTGTCTTTCAAATAAATAAAATAAATCTTAAAAAAAAAAAAAAATTGGGTCGGGGCTGGCTCCATGGCTCACTTGGCTAATCCTCCACCTGTGGTGCCGGCATCCCATGTGGGCACCGATTCTAGTCCCAGCTGTTCGTCTTCCCATCTAGCTCTCTGCTGTGGCACGGGAAGGCAGTGGAGCAAGGCCCAAGTGCTTGGGTGCCTGCATCCGTGTGGGAGACCAGGAAGAAGCACCTGGCTCCTGGCTTCAGATCGGCGCAGTGCACCGGCCACAGCATGCCGGCTGTAGTGGCCATTTTGGGGGGTGAAACAACGGAAGGAAGACCTTTCTTTCTGTCTGTCTCTCTCTCACTGTCTAACTCTATCTATCAAATAAAAAAAAAAATTGGGTCAAACATCCACCCCTTGAATATATCTGTTATATAAAAATGTCAGTTTCTTTTATTTATATAAGAAAAACATTATAATAGCCCCTAGGCAACATTTCTAACTACTGGTAACATTGTTGAATTGTCTTTTCCATGCATTTATGGAATACATTGTTACAGTGTACACATATACACAAACACACACACACAAATCTTGAATGTTTATTGCTTTGCAGCTATTTCTTTCATAATATATTGTGTATCTTTTCCCTTTCCAAAAAGAGTGAGCTTTAAATTATTTTGTTTCTATTCTTCTAGCATGTTTGATTTACAAATGTAAGTTTTGGACTCTTGGATCTAAAAGTTTATAATACAAGTATGATATGAGGTTGTGTTTTTAAGTAAACTCAGTAACTGCAGCAAAGCAAAATTAGGTTTAAAAATATTTATGTTTAAATCTATATATTAAATATGAGATAATATACTTGTGCTATAAAAGACAAATTGTCTTTCTCCTTCTATCTCTATCTGTATACCACTGTCTCTTTCCATATACTCTTTCTAGACACAAAAATTGTCTTTCTCTCCCTCTACCTGTATACGTCCATCTCTTTCCACACACATTCTTTTAAAATATAATTATGAGCATATTGTCTTTTTTTAAGATTTATCTTATTTATTTGTAAGACAGTTACAGAGAGAGGTAAAGTCAGAGAGAGAGAGAGGTCTTCCATCCACTGGTTCACTTCCCAAGTGACCACAACAGAGAGAGCTGAGCCGGTCTGAACCGGGAGCCAGGAGCTTCTGGATCTCCCACATGGATATAGGCCCCAAGGGACTTGGGCATCCTCCACCACTTTATCAGGCCACAGCAGAGAGCTAGATCGGAAGTGAAACAGCTGGCCTGGAACTGGTGCCCATATGGGATGCCAGCTCTGCAGGCCAGGGATTTAACACACTGCGCCACAGCGCTGGCCCCAATATTGTCTTTTCTAGATTACTATGTAAATTGTGAAATAAAAGAACTTTATTTATTTCACATTTATCATAACTAAATTCTCAATTGTATGTATTTTATGTTATATTGTCTCTTCATTCTTAAATCATATTCTTTTATTAATACATTTTCAGTTGTTGAAGTTCTCCCACATTATCTTTCTCAACTCTTTTACAGTATTGCATATATCTATGTATTTAAACTTAAAAACAAAATTACCATAAAAACCTAGGAAATTTGAATAGTAATTTGAGATTGCAATTATTTAACAATATCTATTCAATTTAAATTAAAATCAGTTATCAAATCATTATATATAAATATATATAAATATAGATTAAATATATATATAAATAGATTAAAAACCTTTATTGAGATCTTCCTGAACAGTCCATTAGTAATGAATTTCAAATTCTTTAATTGGCAATTATGTTTTATTTCATATTTTTGATCATTACTTGAAAAATGATAAGTGACAATGTGAAAATATCAGTCATTAATTGTGTAAAAATCAAACAACGTATTTATAGCACTTCTTCATTTTGAAATATTTTTCTATTAGTAAGGAACAAATACTTTTAGTTATTTGAAAATATTATTTCTATACACGTGCTTAACAACACATGCAACATATTTTGGTTTTAATATTCCAGAACTAAAATTGACTCTATTCAGAAAATATATGTACTTTAAAACATTAATTCAGGATATTAATTCGCTATATGTAAATATCCAGTAACATATGCATATGCTCATATAGTAGACCAAGAATATCAAATTAAAATAAAAATGTTTGGACTTTTATGTATAGCTGAATATTTTTTGTATTAATTTAATTAGATAAAAATAACACAAAATTCCAACTAGAAATTAGAGACTAAATTTATAGTGGTTTACTTGTATAAAGAAAAGCTATGCTTTTGATAGATTCTATTAGAAAAATTATTTTGATTTAAGTAAAAGTATCTTAGACATAGATTTCACTGATTATTAGAAAACATTGTATTATATTTATTTTCATAATGGAGGGCTTTAGTCCAATAAATTAATTTATATATTTTTCCGTTAAATTTTGTCTTTATAGGCATAACTATGCATTTTAGAAATTTTTGTTACAGCATTCAATAGATACTTGGTAGTTGGTAGAAATTTTAATAGTTTTCACATTTAACTGATCTCTGTGATGAGATTTTATATCTTTTCAATATATGTTAAAACAACTAGAATTCATACCTAATAAAACTTTGAAATGCTATTTTTGTCTCATATTTTTTTTTTTTTTTTGACAGGCAGAGTGGACAGTGAGAGAGAGAGACAGAGAGAAAGGTCTTCCTTTTGCCGTTGGTTCACCCTCCAATGGCCGCCGCGGCCGGCGCGCTGCGGCCGGCGCACCGCGCTGATCCGATGGCAGAAGCCAGGAGCCAGGTGCTTTTCCTGGTCTCCCATGGGGTGCAGGGCCCAAGCACTTGGGCCATCCTCCACTGCACTCCCGGGCCACAGCAGAGGGCTGGCCTGGAAGAGGGGCAACCGGGACAGAATCCGGCGCCCCGACCGGGACTAGAACCCGGTGTGTCGGCGCCGCTAGGCGGAGGATTAGCCTAGTGAGCCGCGGCGCCGGCCTTTTTGTCTCATATTTTAAAAAGTAAGCTTTTAATTAGACACTATTGATATCTGTGTGCAATGCAACATAATAGAAGTCAAAAGCAATTAAAAAAGCTTCATAGGTTGAGAAAAGAGACAAGGAATATCACTCTACCACAATAATTGTGAATGCAGTTGTAATTTATTTATAGTGAACTATTTACCATTTTAGTCCTCAAGTCTGCTATTCATTTGCAGGTTAAATGTCGCAATCAAAGTTGTCAAAGTCACTTAGTGCTTCATAAATTAAAGTTGACCTTCCAATTTAAATCTTTTCATGTTAACGTAGATTAATATTAGAGGTGGGAAAAAGCATTGTTTAAATATACAATCAGCATCAAAATATTTACCTGCCAGATTCAGATGTATTTAAGGCATCAAAGTGATAAAATATAATTTATTTAGATTTTATAATTTTTAATCTAATGAAGAAATAAAAACAAAGAACTTTTTAAGATTTTATCTATCCCTATTGAGTGGAAATTGTGATTTTTTTTTAACATGTCTATTTGGTCCAGTCTGCCAACTCATAAGCAATCCCAAAATAATCAGGCAGTGTGAACTCAAATAATAACAGAAGACATACATCCACATAACACTGAAAGTTATTGTAGAGAAATTTTGTGAACCAAAAAATACTTTTCTTGGAAAAATGTCTGTGAAATTTGTAAACTGGAAGATGTCTTTATTTTTATGATGAGACATCTGTGTTTGTCCCAATGAAATAAAACTGAATAATGAAATATCCCAACTGATCAAAGAATGCTTTAGTATGGCAGTAAGCAGTGGTATGCAGGTAGGATGCTTAAACCTAGAAGGAAGGCCGGCGCCGCGGCTCACTAGGCTAATCCTCTGCCTGCGGCGCCGGCACACCGGGTTCTAGTCCCGGTTGGGGCACCGGATTCTGTCCCGGTTGCCCCTCTTCCAGGCCAGCTCTCTGCTGTGGCCAGGGAGTGCAGTGGAGGATGGCCCAAGTGCTTGGGCCCTGCACCCCATGGGAGACCAGGAGAAGCACCTGGCTCCTGCCATCGGATCAGCGCGGTGCGCCAGCCGCAGCGCGCTGGCTGTGGCGGCCATTGGAGGGTGAACCAACGGCAAAGGAAGACCTTTCTCTCTCTCTCTCACTGTCCACTCTGCCTGTCAAAAAATAAATAAATAAATAAATAAATAAACCTAGGAGGATGGGAAAGGAGAAAAATAAACCTAGAAGGATGGGAAAGGAGAGTCATGTGATGAGCTAAACAAAAATCCAGGGCCCCATCCTCTCGTGTGGCTTTGTAAAACCAAGAGTACTGATACTTACTACTAGCTTTCTTTCACAGGGATAAACCATTCTGAAGGGTTTATAGTTTCTTCCTACTGAATGATAATGTAATGTAAGTTTCCTCAGTAAAGTTCATTATAGTCTTTTGAAACTTTCTGAAATATTTTCCCTTAAGCTAAAAGGAAGCTGTCGCTCCCCCTCTTTGTGGAGGAACGACACAGGACCCTGCGCTGTTCTTTCATCTGCTCAGCCCTCCCTGGGTTTGCTGCTGGTTCTTCCCGGGTTGGCTACCGTCCCTTCCACCTCTGTGGAAGGGCGGTTCCCCCTGCCACATTCCCCACTTCCGCGGGGGAGCGGCACACCACCGGCCGGCTCTCTCGGGGGCTGCACAGGTGTTCCCTCAGATGTTCCCCTTAGATGTTCCTGGTGCATGTTGTCTCTCTCCTCCTTTATAGTCCTCCTCCACCAATCCTAACTCGGCTGCCCACACGCCGAGTACGCTGCTCTCCTCCAATCAGGAGCAGGTCCCACAGTTTATTGGTTGAACTGGAGGCAGCTGTGTAGAAGCTGTTTCCCTTCTCAGCGCCATATTGTGGGAAAGCAGATGCATAGAATAAGTCTTAATTCCAGTAACTTAGTCTAGTCCGAGTTGCTCCCAGTTGCTCCCCACAGAAGCAACTGTGGTTTATATTCTGCCTAACACATGCCAGTCTTTGAAGTATTCCGATGTTGATTCCATTCCCTTCTCATCAGTCCACATGACAAATATTCATACACACACACACACACTCCCTTACCTTATTTTTTTCTTCTAGTGAGGTCTTGGAGGTAAAGTGTCTTGCCAAAGTTTATACTTTTTTGAACCTGTATTTGCTTGCACTTCTAACTCGTAACTCTTGCTGATGGTATTAAAAATTAGTTTTATAATTTATTTCAGATTTACAAGGGTGACTTAAATTTATTTGATATGTATTTTTATGCATCTATTTGGATTTGTAGTTGACTCTATATTATGCATACATGCAGATATATATTATAAATATTTTTCATGTATATATCAGATTCAGACCGACAGATTTTTATAATGGATATGCTCGCCTGTCAGTTTGCAAGGATAATTTTATACACTAAATTCTGTTATTTGCTAGCCAGATTTAATTAGATAAAATCCAATTTAATTTTATTTGTGGTTCCTCTTTTTTAAGCGGCTATGCTGCATTAATTCTACATATTAAAATGCATAACATTAATTATGATGAAGTCTTTAATTTTCAACATGCTTCTAGGGCAGGGTCATCATTTCCATTTTACAAATGAGGTAAGTGAAGCTCAAAGGTTAAGTGTTTAAATTACACAAGCCTCACAGAAAAATTTAGACCCAAGGGGCAAAATTACAGGGTATTTCTGTTCTCTACTACTTCCCAATTCAAATGCTATTTTTGAAGAAAGAGATTACACAAGTCTCTGTGCAGGTATTATTTCTTTTTAGCTGACTCTGAAATATTTTGTTCAGAAGGATCACTTTAGGGAACAGGTTTCCAGCATATGTCAACATAAAAGATGATAGTGACATAAATAATTATGATAGATTGCCTACATATTTGATCTAAATTTAGGTTTCAAACAAACTCATCTTCCTGCTATTATATTTAGGGAATTGTTTAAATTGCTTGCAATATGAGCAAGCTATTTGTAACCAGCTGTTTTCCTAGGTGTTGATAAAGATAAATCACTCTACCATTTTACGTGCTTTTCTTTCCACCCCACCTCATTTCTCCTCTGGAGTCAGACACATCACAGGCCTGTCGTTATTAGTGATAATCAACTTTAGTAGACTTCAATACACTGTTCCATTATGCTTTTATTTAAATTTTATAGGTTGTTAGGTATGTTTTCCAGACACTTTCAAATCTTTGTTTATCTTTTCTATCCTCCAGATTGTCCTCCACAGAATTACTTCATTCTTCTCTCCTTTTATATCTCTTTGTTTTTATCTTATGTCATGACTCCTTTTCTCAGATATGGATTCAGTAACTGCCAGCAAAGCGACTCTTTCCCATGTCATCTTTTCATGTTTTTAAATTGATAGTAGTTGAAGATTTTAGTCAAATTTTGACAGAACTGTAAAAACTTGATGTTTCCAGTAATTTTTCCTAAGTCACCAATAATGCATATTTCTATATTTTATTCATTATACTTCTATTGAACTACACTAGAAACTTTTGGAAAGTTTTAGGTATTTCATAGTTACTTAATATGGCATTTTTCTTCTTCACTTTCAGTAATCCCAATACCAGGTTGAATACTCTTCACAATGTTTTCTGAAATAATTAAAACACTTCGCATACCTGTGTTGACAGATTGTCAGTGAAGCAGATGGAAAATAAACATAGGGGATGCTAATGCACTCTGTAAGTTGATTATAGTTATTATTATATAGTATTATTCCAAACTGGTTCCTATTGTTGGCAATGTAGAGTGTCTCCTTCTCAATAGACTATGTGGTATTTATGCTTCCTAGAATTTAGTTATGTGATAATGTAGGTCATTGCATTCTCATATGCATTATTGATACTTCGGCATTAGTCACATTTCATTAGAGATAGATGTCACAATTTTCATGTCATCACTATGACACATGATCAATAATCTAGTAACTGACTGAATGACCTAATTTCAAATTATTAGAAGTAATGTTATTGTTGCTATCTTTATCATAGTGCTGTAAAATGCTATAATATTAATAAAGAAAAAAAATTGATGGAATGATGATAAATGTCAAAAGTCATATAGCTGATTAAGCATCACACTTATGGCTCAACTCAGTTTTATTTAATTCTAAGCCTAGGCTCTTAATCAATGTGTTTGTGATGATGATGATGATGTCATAAAATAATTTATATTAAACAATTTTGTTTATGAATTATCTCTACTTAATCTGATGATTTACAATATTTAACGTCTAAATCTATAAAATATTGCCCCGTCTCTGTGCTTCTCTTTTTTTTGTCATTTAGCTCTCGTTTTCCTGCCCAGCTACTCTACTCATGATAGTCTATCATGTCATCTTTGCTCATGGAGCATCTTACTTGTAAATAATGATCAATACAGAAAAGTAAAAATAGGAGCTTGTAGTCACTTGTGTATTTCATGTCTATCAATAAGTTGTATTAAATGTTTCAAAAATAGCCTATTCAGAAATGATATTGAATATTCAAAATATTAATATTTAAAAATTTAACTTTCAAACTAGTCAATTTATTATATATTTAAAAATAAACAACAGGGCTGGTGCTGTGGTGTAGTGGGTAAAGCTGTTACCAGAAGAGCCAGCATCTCATATGGGTGCCAGTTCGAGTGCCAGCTGTTGCACTTCTGATCCAGTTCTCTGGTATGACCTGGGAAAGCAGTAGAATATGTCCCAATTCCTTGGGCCCCTGCACCCATGTGGGAGACCAGGAAGAAGCTCCTGGCTCCTGGCTTCAGATCAGCCCAGCTCCTGCTGTTTTAGCCACTTGGGGCATGAGCCAGCAGATGGAAGACCTCTTTATCTCTGCCTCTGTAACTCTGCCTTTCAATTAAATAAATAAATCTTTTAAAAAACAAGTAGCATATTCTTAAATTAAGTGAAAACCAAAGTTGTTAAGTATAGAAGTGAGGATTTTTTTTTAATATTTACTTATTTGAAAGGCAGAATGACAGAGAAAGAGAGACACAGATTTTTCATTCACTGCTTAACTCTCCAAATGGCTATAAGGACAGGGTCCAGGCCAGACATAAACCAAGAACCCATAATTCCATCTGGGTCTTCCATCTGGCTGGCAGTGCCCTAAGTACTTGAACCATCTTTCATTGATTTCCCAGTCACAGTTTCAGGGAGCTGCACTGGAAACAGTAGCCAGGACACAAACTAGTGTTCTGGGCTCAAGCTGGTGGCTTTTTCTGATGCATCACAATGCCAGCTCTGACTTCAGTGAATTGTTTTAAAACGTATTTGCTTGAAAGTGAGAGGCAGAGAGATCTTCTGTGTGCTGGCCCAATCACCAAATGCTTGCTGGGGCTGGGCCAGGCCAAAGTCAAGAGCCAGAAATTGGATCCAAGTCTCCCAAATGGGGGGTAGGGTTCCAACTACTCTGCTGCCTCCCAGAGTACACAGTAGCAGGAAGCTGCATTGGAAACCAAATGGGGATTCAACCCCAGGGACTGACTCTGCATTAAATACCAGCATCCCAAGCAGTTTCATAACTTCTGTGTCAAACATTCACCCTGAAAAGTCAATAACTTTTTTTTTAAATGTAAACTATTTCGTGCAATTTAAAATGTATTTCACCATTCTGGATTTATTTTTATCAAGATTCTAGGAGCATTCCTTTTCTCTTTCCATTCTGAAAATTCTAATTCTATTCCATATTTTATCCTGGTTTTTAATTTAATCAGCATAAAATCATGAAGTACTTTCTCATTTGGGATATGTTGAAAATCATTAATTATGATGGATTTATACATAAAAATGTTTATTGGGAAAACAGCTATGAGGAATAAAGGGGTCAGGGTCAGGAACAGGACTTGGAAAGGAGATCCTTCAGATTATTACACAGGGTTAATAGGTGAAATGCAGAAGTGAAGGAAAAGAATTAGGTACTGAGTGCTTCAGAGTTCAGGGAAATTTTGAAATTTTTAATTTTTTATAGGCTTAAAGAGAAAACATAAAGGGCTCAGGGTGTTATTGCCTAGCAAGTAAGGCTGAAGTCTGTGATGCCGTCATCCCATTTGGGTAAGGGTTCATGTCCTGGCTGCTCTGTTCCTGGTCCAACTCCCTCATAATGGCCTGGGAAAAGCAGCGGAACATGGCACAGGTATTTGGCCCCTGCCACCATGTGGGAGACCAAGATGAAGCTTTTCCTCCTGGCTTTAGCCTGCCTCAGTGCTGGCTGTTGTGGCCATCTGGGGAGTGAAGCAGTGGATGGAAGATTTTCTTTCTCTCCCTCTCTCATTCTCTCTGTAACTCTGACTTTCAAATAAACAATTTTTGAAGAGCACATATAAGGAAAGATTGTTGCCTGCTAAGAGATTCTTTAATCAGGCACAAATAGTACATGTTATGTTCAGTCGTTGGTTGGATCAATTCAAGAACACAGCTTTAGTATGACTGACAAGTCTAAATGTGCAGCTCCTAGAAGCTTTCAACTACCACCAGAGCTTGAAGTAGTCTTTCTTGGGAAAAAATTCTCAGTAAGACACTTTCTATGTCCACAACATCTACCTCCTATCTACAATGAAGGATATGTTTCTCTTGATTGCTTTTCTTCACTATGAGTCATATTTTCTTGTTTCTTGGCATATCTGATAATCTCTGATTGCATTTTTTAACTTTTATTTAATAAATATAAATTTCCAAAGTACAGCTTTTACCGTGGCTTTTCCCCCCATAACTTCCCTCCGACCTACAAACCTCCCATCTCCCCCTCCCTTTCCCATTCCATTCACATCAATATTCATTTTCAATTCTCTTTATATACAGAAGACCAATTTAGTATATATTAAGTAAAGATTTCAACAGTTTGCACTCACACAGAAACACAAAGTGCAAAGTACTGTTAGAGTACTAGTTATAGCATTAATTCACATTAAACAACACATTAAGGACAGAGATCCTACATGAGGAGTAAGTGCACAGTGACTCCTGTCGTTGACTTAACAATTGACACTCTTGTTTATGGCATCAGTAGTCACCAGAGGCTTTTTTTTTTTTTTTTTTTTTTTTTTTTGACAGGCAGAGTGGACAGTGAGAGAGAGAGACAGAGAGAAAGGTCCTCCTTTTGCCACTGGTTCACCCTCCAATGGCCACCGCAGCCAGTGCACTGCGCCAATCCGATGGCAGGAGCCAGGTACTTATCCTGGTCTCCCATAGGTTGCAGGGCCCAAGCACTTGGGCCATCTTCCACTGAACTCCCTGGCCACAGCAGAGAGCTGGCCTGGAAGAGGGGCAACCAGGACAGAATCTGGCACCCCAACCGGGACTAGAACCCGGTGTGCCGGCGCAGCAAGGCAGAGGATTAGCCTAGTGAGCCACGGCGCCGGCCCACCAGAGGCTCTTGTCATGGGTTGCCAAAGCTATGGAAGCCTTTTGAGTTCACCAACTCCGATCTTATTTAGAGAAGGTCATAGTCAAAGTGGAAGTTCTCTCCTCCCTTCAGAGAAAGGTACCTCCTTCTTTGATGACCCGTTCTTTCCACTGGAATCTCACTTTCAGAGATCTTTCATTTAGGTCTTTTTTTTTCCAGAGTGTCTTGGCTTTCCTTGCCTAAAATACTCTCATGGGCTTTTTAGCCAGATCGAATGCCTTAAGGGCTGATTCTGAGGTCAGAGTGCTGTTTAGGACATCTGCCATTCTATGAGTCTATTGTGTATCCCACTTCCCATGTTGGATCATTCTCTTCTTTTTAAATTCTATCTGATTGCATATTAAGCATCATATATGTGCTTTGAAGCGATGCTGAGCTAGCTCATGTTTATTTAAAAGCATTGAGTTTTCAAAGTTCTGATGGATCTTTTAAACTTTATTACATTTTTATTCAGGCAAGTATATTCTCATCTTGACTTTAGTGCAATGATCTAGAGGTTGGTATTTACTCCTAAGTTCTAGCATTCATGAGGTTTCACCTGAATTTCTTGTATTTCCAAGAAGTCCTCTAGACCCAGAAGGAACAAAAATCCAGTGTTACCCAGAACTTCATGGCTTCTGATGCTATTTCTCAACATTCATTCCCACAAGAGAAATCCTTTCTTAACCTTGTAGGGTCCTATATTTCAGCAACATAGCCAGCATGTGGCTGAGATATTGTGACAAATTCCCAAAGAGATCACCATGACTCTGTTCTGTGTCATTGCCTCCTCTCTGATACTTTTCCTTAAAAGTTCAAGTTCCATCAACTGTGAAAATTCCGATCTCTACTATCTCATATCTTTTAGTCTCTCACAGCATTATGTCTCAAGCTCCTGTATCATGGTAGATAAAAGACTTCAACATAGGAAGCTACAGCAAAAATGAGGCTTATTTTACGTATAGTTTTCAGCAATCAAAAAAGCTACAGTTATGGCTCAATTTCTGAAATCACTTGCTTCATGTATTTCACCAGTTTTAGGATCACACTTTACATTTAAGCAGATGATTTAAAACTTAAAAACACAAAAAACAGGTTGCTCCTCTTCCAGTCCAGCTCTCTGCTGTGGCCAAGGAAGGCAGTGGAGGATGGCCCAAATTCTTGGGCCCTGCACCAGCATGGGATACCAGTAGGAAGCACCTGGCTCCTGGCTTCAGATTGGCGCAGCATGCCGGCCGCAGCACACCAGCTGTAGCAGCCATTTAGGGGGGTGAACCAATGGAAAAAGAAGACATTTCTCTCTGTCTCTCTCACTATCTAATTCTGCCTGTCCAAAAAAAAAAAAATTGTATACTTATTTTCTACATTTTTTATATAAAGGGAGCAGATTACAAGTATTTTGTATATACAGCTTTAAGATCATAATGGTATTTCGCACCCACCATCCCTCCCTCCTCTCTCCGTCCCTCATCCTTCAATTCTTATTTTTCTTATATTTTTACAATGACATAATTTCCATTTACTTTATAATCACAAGTTTAATCCTCCATTAAATAAAGAATTTACCAAGTTTCTTAGGAGTACAGACAATGTCTATAGACAATAGTCAAATCTCAAGATGTACATTACTTTTTTTGTATCTTATACTTAATTACCACAAATCAGAGAAAATATATGAATTTGTCTTTTTGGGACTGGCATATTTCAGTAAGCATAATGGTCTCCAATTGCATCCATTTTGTTATAAAAGATCAATTTTTTTCATTTTTATGACGGAGTAGTATTTTTTGTGTAGATATATAACATTTTCTTTATCCATTTATCAGCTGATGGACATCTGGGATGATTCCATATCTTGAAGCTATTGTGAGTTGAGCTGCTATAAACATGAGGGTACAGAAAAGTCTTTCATCTGCTGATTTTATTTCCATTGAATAAATTCCCAGGAGAAGGGTGGCTGTGTCATAAGGTAGATCTATTTTCAGATCTGAGGAATCTCTACACTTGTCTTCCATAATGGTTGTACTAGCTTACATTCCCAACAACAGCAGCATAACAAAGTATCTTTTCTCTACATCCTGGCTGGCCTTTGTTATTTTTTGATTTTTGAATGATAGTCATTCTAACTGGGATGAGTTGAAACCTCATTGTTGTTTTTATTTGTATTTTCCTGATGGCTAGTGATCTTTAGCATGCTTTCATGTATATTGGCTATTTGTATTTTATTCTTTGAAAAATGTCTATTCATACTTTTAGCCCATTTTTTAACTAGATTGTTTGTTTTGTTGTTGTATTTCTTGAGCTCCTTATGTATTCTGGATATTTATTCTTTATCAGATGTATGGAACCCAACAGACCTCAAATAGCTAAAGCAATCTTAAATAGTATAAACAAAGCTGGAAACATTACAATATCATATTTCAAGGCATTTTCAGGGCAATTATATCAAAACAACCTGGTACTGGTACAAGAATAGACATGTGGATCAATAGAACAGATTAGAAAGCCCCGAAGTTAATCAACACATCTACAACTAACTAATCTTTGACAAATAAGCTAAAATCACTCCCCAGAGAAAAGACAATCTCTTCAATAAAGATATTGGGAAAATTGGATCTCTACATGTAGAAATATGAAACAAGAACTCTATCTTTTACCCTGTACAAAAATGAACTCACGATACATTAATGATCTGAAACCATCAAATTAGTAGAGGGAAAAATTAGGAAAATGCTGCAAGACATTGGACTAGGCAAAGACTTCTGAGTAAAATCTCAGAAGCATAGGAAATAAAAGCCTAAATAGACAAATGAGGTTACATCGAGCTAAGAAGCTTCTGCATAACAAAAGAAACTCTCAATAAAGTTAAAAGGCAACCAACAGGATGGGAGAAAATATTTGCAAACTATATACATTCTCTAGAAATTTTCGTATATCCAAGTATGCCTCAAATATCTTTCACAAGAAACTTTAGCTAGGCTATTGAGGAGATAGGAGCCAGATAACTTATATGGGATGGGCATTTACCTAATGATTAAGACTCCAGTTGACATGCTGACAACCCACATTAGAGTGTCAGGTTTGAGTCCTGGCTCCACTTCTGTTTCAATTTCCTGCTAATGCACACAATGATGATGGCTCAAGTAGTTGCGTTGTAATAAATTTTTAGTTCCTTTGCATAAATATCAAGAAATGTGACTCCTTGATTATATAGTACTCATATATCTAGTTTTACAAGAAACTACCAAACTATTGTCCATTGTGAATATACCATTTTGCACTTCCACCAGCGGTTAATGAAAAGGAAATCTGGTCATATGCAACAAGATGGAGGAATCTGGAAAACATCATGCTGAGTGAATTAAGCCAGTCCCAAAGGGACAAATATCATATGTTCTCCCTGATCAGCGACACCTAACTGAGCACCAAAGGGAAACCTGTTGAAGTGAAATGGACACTATGAGAAACAGTGACTTGATCAGCTCTTGTCCTGACTGTTGATGTACAATGTAATACTTTATCCATTTTAGTATTTTCTCTTTGTTTTGTTCTAGTACTATTGGTTGAACTCTATGATTAACACACAATTTCTTCTTAGGTGTTTAAATTTTAACTGAAAAGTTATCCCTGTTAAATATAAGAGTGGGAATAAGAGAGGGAGGAGATGTACATTTTCGGACATGCTCAGTCGGACTTGCCCCAAATGGTGGAGTTAGAATCATGCCAGGGGATCCCAATACAATCCCATCAAGGTGGTATGTATCAATGCCATCTCACTAGTCCAAGTGATCAATTTCTGTTCACAATTGATCACACTGATAGGTCTAAGAGTCAAAGGGATCATACAAACAAGTCTAGTGTCTGCTAACACTAGCTGGTAGAATCAAAAAGGGAGAGAACAATCCATCATGGGAAGCAGGATACACAGTAAACTCATAGAATGGCAGATGTCCTAAATAGCTCTCTGGCCTCAGAATCAGCCCTTAAGGCATTCGGATCTGGCTGAAGAGCCCATGAGAGCATTTTAGGCATGGAAAGCCAAGATACCCTGGAAAAACAAAAAAAAGGAAGACCTAAGCGGAAGATCTCTGTGAGTGAGATCCCAGTGGAAAGAATGGGGCCATCGAAGAAGGAGGTAACTTTCTCTGAAGGGAGGAAAGAACTTCACTTTGACTATGACCCTGTCGGAATAAGATCGAAGTCAGCGAACTCAGAAGGCTTCCATAGCCTTGGCAACTCATGACTAGAGTCTAGGGAGATTACTGATGCCATAAACAAGAGTGTCAAATTGTTAAGTCAGCAACAGGAGTCACTGTGTACTTACTTCTCATGTGGGATCTGTCCTTAGTGTGTTGTCCAATGTGAAGTAATGCTATAACTAATACTGAAATAGAATTTTACACTTTGTGTTTCTGTGTGGGTGCAAACTGTTGAAATCTTTACTTAATATATACTGAATTGATATTCTGTATATAAAGATAATTGAAAATGAATCTTGATGTGAATGGAATGGGAGAGGGAGCGGGAGATGGAAGGGGTGTGAGTGGGAGCGATATTATGGGGGGGGGGAAGCCATTGCAATCCATTAACTGTACTTTGAAAATTTATATTTACTAAATAAAAAATTTAAAAAAATAAAGTTTCTCTTATTTCACTTCTCACCAGCTACTTGTGTTGTCAGTTTTCTGTGTTTATTGCTATAATATTTACATAGTGACATTTCATAGTTGTTACAGTTTATATTATCCTGGTGATATATAATGTGCAGGCATCTTTTCACATAACTATTTGCCATTACTACGTCTTCTTTGGCGAAGTGTTTGACATACCCCTTGTTGTTTTCCTGTTTCCATTTCACAATAGCTTACTGAAATGCATATACCATGAGTTTTTTTCCTTAGATTTGTGCCTCTCCTGTGTGTCAAAGTTAGCTGTTAAAATTTTGCATATAATTTGTTTCATAAACTGCTGTCAACAGTGATAGTCAATCAAATGTTTTGTTGATGAAAAGAAAGTAAGAATACATGGATGTATACATATTTACCTGTTTATTTTTATTTATGTACTTCTTTCCTCCTTCCCTCCCTCCTTCCTTTCTTTCTTCCTTCCTATCCTTGTTATTCTTTGATTCCCATAAAATATATTGATTTTACCTTATTATTTAAAATTGGGTGTATACTGATAAATGTTTTATGTGTTCTTGAAAATAATATATATTCTACTGAAGTTGAATTAACTGTTCTATATATGGCACTATCAAGCTTGCTGATAGCAAGATCCAAATATTCAACATAATATTCTTACTGATTTTCTGTCTACTTCTATCAATTATGGAAAATGAAAACTATTTTTGCATTATACATTTCTTTTTGATATTCTATCAGTTTTCATGTATTTTGTGGCTTTTTACTATGTGCATGTTGTTTACAGTTATTTTTCTTGATGAATTGATATTTTAATCATTAAATGATTCTTTTTGTCCTTGATAACATTTTTTCTCTGCAATCAAACTTGTTTGGTAGTAGTACAGCCTAACCAGTTTTCTTTTATGTTATATTAGCTTTAATACTCAGTATTAAACATTTATAATCTTTATTTTATTTTCTACCATTGAACATTTGTATTTCTTTTTAAATTTACTTAATTTTCAGGAACAGAGAAGGAGGGAGAGAGAGTGCTCCCAATCACTGGTTCACTCTCCAAATGAATAAGGTGAAAAACTGGGCATTGAATCTTGGCATTCTGATCAGGGATGCAGATGTCTTAACCAGCAACTTAACCATTAGGCCAATGGTTTACTCCATTTTACTTATTTAAAACAGGTCTCCTGTCGTCAAATCTGCAATTTTTAGTTGGTTTGGTTACACAGTTTACATTGCATATGATTTTTTTAAAGATTAAGGAAAACATTATTTTTATTGGCTCTCACACATACCATGCTATGCTATTCATTTCTTTTATACACACAAATTTCATTTACTATTTCCTCATTGCCCAAAGGACTTTCTTCATATTTTTCAAAATGTAGAATAGTTGATGATCAATGATTCCATTTGCATGTCTGTGACCTTTTTTAAACTTTTATTTGTAAATGATTGCTTTCCTCATGTATGCAACTTTAGGTCAAGTTTTTGTTTTTTGTTAATTTTTGTTCTTTAAGTACATTGATCCCCTATCTTATGGTTTGCATTGCTTCTAGTATTCTGTCATTCATATTTTTCCCTCTTTGTGTTTTGCATATTTTTTCTGGATCCTTTAAAATGTACTGTTTACTCTCAGTTTAAGTAGATTTCAACAAGATGCATTTTGCATGAGTTCATGTCATATTTCATTGACCTCATGGATCTGTGATTTGATAGTTACCATCAAATATGGAAAATAGTCATCATTTCTTCAGTGTGTTTGACCTCATCCCTTCTTCTGGTGCTCCACTTGGCCCTACCTTGAGCTGTTTGCTTTGTCTCACCGTTACTGAATCTTTACCCACTTTTTTCTCATTAATTTTTTAAGTTTAATTTTAAGAACATTATTATGTTTTCTGAGTTACTAATATTCATTATGAAATATCCAATTAATGTTATTATTTATGCTTTTGATGTCAAACAATGTAATTTTTCATCTGTAAGGCTGTGATCTGAGTCTTTTAAAGATGCTCATGTAGCTACTAAACACATTCAGCCTTCCTCCATCTTCTTGGCCTTGTAAAATTATTTTAACTGTTTTAATGTCTTGTCTTTGTATACTAATTATATAATTTATGTTACTTCTGAGTCATTTTCTTTTTTTATTCTTTGTGGTCTTATTCTCAAAGTTTCTTATATGAAATGTGAGAAATATTTACTCAGAGAACTTTGCTGAACTGCTGAAGCAAAAATAATGCTGATTATCCTACCTGATGTTTCATAACTTAGGAGTTCCATCTGGCTGATGGGTCCATTAACTATTCCAAGCTAGTGAATTCTAGAGTTTTTTCATTGTAATCCTTCCACATAATCCTATCCCTGGCACTTGGCAATTTCCTTGCATGCATGCACACATTTGTAATGTGCAATTAAAATCAAGAGGGAGAAAATTTTAAAATTGCCCAAGGGTTCTTTCTGTGCAGCTCTCTCTTCCTATCAGTCTGCCATGAAAGCTTTATCTCTTTTGCTTCCTCAGACATTTGGCAATATTTTTTTGAATTTTTTGAGACTTCTGGATCCTTTCTAGGAAACTGAGAAACTGTAGGCCATGAGTGGTACAGTCACAATGCCCACCTTGCTTACTTTCTTCTTTTCTTTTTCCTTTTTCTTTTCTGCTTTTCAGGAAAGTTTTAATGAGGTATAATTTCCATGTCATGAAGTTTCTCATTCTAAAATTACAATTAAATGATTTTGAGCAAATTTATGCAGATGTTTGATCACCACAATAACATTTATACCATGCCAATCACCCCAAAACATTACCTGGCCCACTTGTAGTGAATCCTTATTCTTACCCACAGGCCTAAATAATAATTAATATGGTTCCTGAATAAAAATTTGATATTCCTTATGAATGAATCTAATACATAATATTTTCTGTCTGATTTATAGTGTGTTTTTGAGTTTCATCTCTGTTGTAGCATGTACTAGTAGTTTACTTCTCTTTATTGATAAATACTTGCCCATTAGATGGATATAAGACTCTTTTAAAATGATAAATATTAACGTGATGTGCTATGAAACTTATATCAGAGAAGTGTCAAATAAGGGCATTATCATATCATCACCTCAAATAAGTGTCATTTGTGATAAAAAAATTTAACATTCCCTTTATAGATATTTTGAATTACACATTGCCAGTAATAATCATCTTGCATCTTTGCATCTGATGCAAAAGAACATCAGAATTTATTTTTCCTATCTAACTGTAACTTTATATCTTATCTCTTTTTTGTCCTTCCAAACACCTGCCTCTGTTAACCTCTATTGTTCTGTTCTTTGTCTGATATCAAATATCTTTAAATGATTATTTTATGTACTTGTTTATATTGAGATTTTTCCCCCAGAAACCATTTATTTAAGGGATACAAACTGCATGCATAGCATAAGTACAGATTTAGGAACAGAGTGATTCTTCTGACCATACCCACCCTCCCACCCAAACTCCCACCACTTTTCCTCCTCCTTCCTCTATTTCCATTCTTATTTTTCACTAAGATCTATTTTCAATTAAGTTTATACACATATGATTAACCCTATACTAAGTAAAGAGTTCAACAAATAGTATGAAAAAAATTGTTCATCAACAGTGGAAAAAAGGGCCGTTCAAAGTCATTGCATCTCCAAGTATCAATTTCACTTCTATAGATTACCTTTTAGTGCTCAAGATCAGGGAGATTAGTTATCACAGATCAGGGAGAACATATGGTATTTGTTCTTTTGGGACTGGCTTATTTCACTAAGTAGAATGTTTTCCAATTTCATCCATTTTGTTGCATATGACAGGATTTCTTTCTTTTTTTAACCACCATGTCGTATTCCATGGTGTGCATATCCCATAATTTCTTAATCCAGTCTTCAATTGAAAAACATTTGGGTTGATTCCATATCTTATTTATTGTGAATTGAGCTGCAATAAACATTGTGATGCAAATCACACTTTCAAGTCCTGAGTTCAGTTCCCTTGGGTAAATTCCAAGGAGTGAAATGGTTAAATTACATGGTAGAACCAACTTGAACTAGGCACTCTGGTATGGGAAGTGGGCATTCCAAGTGTGAGCTTAACCACTGAGCCAAATGTTGGCCGATCAGCATTTCATTCCTTCTTCTACTGCCAGTTGGTGATCCTGCTGTTCCTTCTTTTTTGGCTGCTTTCCAACACTTTCTCCCACTTTCTGTGAGTGACAATACTAGGATATTCAAATTGTTTCTCAGGGACCTCACTCATTTATTTCATTTTGAATCTGAAGGAAAGGCCTCCACAGCAATGATCAGACTTTTTGTTCCACGCCCGCTGATCCAAGCCTCTCACGACGGAGTCCCTCACACACTGTCTTGGCTGATGCTGATTTTGCATCTTCTTCAGGGTATGTTCCCTGTCTGTCTTCGGGGATCCAGCACTTAACCAACTGGCACTATCCATTTGCCTATGGTTCAGCTGGGGAGAAGGGAACACATGACCAAGGGTTTGGTTTTTCTGGTGGGGGAGATGCTCCTTCATTACCTTAAATCAGGGAGGCTCAGATGGCTTTTGGTAAAAGAGGTCACTTCTATAGACACAGATTCAGACAGTTGTGGAGATTCAAGGTTTTCAGTTGCAACAACCTCTAATTTCTCATTCTGTGTCCCTGTATTAGACGAAAGTGGCCTGGCCGGTTTGGAAATTTAAATTTCTGTGAAGGTTTGGTATTCTTATGAGCGGTATGGGGACTCGGCTTTGGCTTTCTCTGCGTTTTGTCTGCAGGGAATGATACACTCATCATAAGCTGCCAAAGGGCCTCTCCAATTTTCACATTTACGTTTTTCTTGATGATTAATCAACTTCAGCCTTTTACTTTTTTCCTCTAGGACATCAGTTGCCTCCAGCAACAGCCAAACTCTTCCACTGGGCTTGTAATTACTATTTCCTTCATATTTTAAATTCTGTGATACATTAAAGTTACACCACGATGTATTTCTTTCCATTAATATAAGAACCCATTTCACTACCTTGAGAGTATTTCCAATCGCACTCTTATTTTATGCCAAGGGCTACTCATGATTCACCTATTACCAATGATGTAGTAGTGTTTATCCCAAAACAAGAAGTTGGTGATCCAGCCTTAAAACCCCATCTAAGCATCTTCTTTCTAAGATCACTCTGGTACTAACAGTTGGATGTTGATTTTCTAAGAAAGAACTCTGCTATAGATGCTACATGGAATTCTTTGCACAGTTATGTTTGAATCAACATCCGTGGTAAAGAGAAGAAAGAAATATCGCACAGGAAAAGATATCACATTACAGGGTACAAGCCCTGAGCCAACAGCAAAGGGAGTTCTGAAGCAGGAATCACATACTTATCTTCATTTGGAGCCTAGGCTCAGGCACTGAATAAACACTGGATGCACAATGCTCATGGGAAGGGGGGTGATGTAAATGATACAGCCCTCTTTAGCTTAGGAAAATGTTGGAAGCCTAACAACTGAGCTTTGACAGGTGAATATGAGGCAGATGTAGATACAAGTTTTCCTGTTCCAATGGATGATTGACTAGCAAGGTATGGCAGTCACTACACTGAGTATGCATCTTTTAATTATAATAAATTAAATCCATTATTAAAAACTTTTCTAAAAGGAAAACTAAGATCTAATTTCAGTTATCTCAAAAGTTTTGGAATATATAACCTCAATCTTCTGCACATGCTTCCAGGGCACAAAAGAAATGAGTAAGTACAAAACCGTTTTACGAGGTCTGGAGAACAGTGGTATCACTGTAGAGCAATTCCAGAACAAAGACATTCCCATTTCCTCTCATGAATATAGATGCACACTATGCTAATTAATCTTAAGCAAAATCTTATTTACATAACTCTTAAAATATGTAAATATGTAATACAACCTCGATAACAGGTTATTCTGGGAATGCAAGGAATATCAAAAAATTATTATAGGAAACAAAGGATTATAACTTACTTAATACTCCTTCATAACTCTTGAGTTTTGACCAAGTCACAGGGAAGCATGGAAATGGAATATAAATGCAACCAAAGATTTCACATTTTGTAGTGATCTGTTATTTCTGCAAATATTAAATCAAGCTTTATCAGATCTCTTTCTGTTTCCAGTAATAACATAACCATATAATAGTGCCAGACTTGAATTCCTCTCAAAATTTTTATTAATGATAATTTTACATATTTATGGGCTACAATGTGATATTTCAATACATGTATACAATGTATATTGATCAAATCAGTATAATCAATATTACCCCTCCTCTGAACTTTCTGTATGGAGGTTTTGAGCTTCTTCTGTTTGTTCATACCACACACACACACACACAGAGACAAACACACACACATACATATGGCTTTTGTAAATTATGGCCTCTCACTATGCTGGGTAACACTAGAAATTTATTTCTTTAATCTGACTTTGACTTAATATCCATTATTCAAACTCGCTTTCCTACCAACTCCATCAGCTTCTAGCAATTTTCATTGTGTGTTTAGGTTGAGTAAATTATTTTTTAAGCTCCCACAAAATAAGAGATAACATGTGGTATATGTCTTTTTTTGTCTGGGTTATTTCATTTAACATGATGTCATCCAGGTCCATCGATTTTGCTGCAAATATTAGGATTTTGTTCATTTTATAGCCAAGTAGTACTCCATTGTTATATAGATCACATTCTGTTTGTCCCTTTAATTGATTTTGGACACTTCTGTTGATACCATATCTTTGGGTTTTTTCCCCTGAAACCTTTTATTTATGAAATACAAACTGCATGCATTGCATAAGTACAGCTTTAAAAACAAAGTGATTCTCCCCACCATATCTGCACTCCCACCCCTCTTCCTCCTCTTCTCCTATTTTCATTGTTATTTTTCAGTAAGATCTATTTTCAATTAACTTTAAACATATACGATTAATTCTATAGTAAGTAAAGAGTTCAACAAGCAGTATGAAAAAAAAAAAGTCCTTCAAAAGTCAAGACAAGGGCTGCTCAAAGTCATTGCATCTCAAAGTGTCAATTTCACTTCTGTAGATTACCTTTTAGTGCTCTATTAGTTATCAAAGATCAGGGAGAACATATGGTATTTTTTCTTTTGGTACTGGCTTATTTCACTAAGTATGATATTTTCCAGTTTCATCCATTTTGTTGCAAATGACAGGATTTCATTTTTTTACTACTGTGTCATATTCTCTGGTGTACATATACCATAATTTCTTTTTTAAAAATATGTATTTATTTATTTGAAAGTCAGAGTTACACAAAGAAGGAAAGGCAGAGAGAAAGAGGTGTTCCATCTGCTTGTTCACTCCCCAGTTGGTTGCGATGGCTGAGCTATGTCGATCTGAAGCCAGGATCCAGGAGTTTCCTCTGGGTTTTCACATGGGTGCAGGGGCCCAAGGATTTGGGTCATCTTCCACTGCTTTCCCAGGCCATAGCAGAGAGCAGGATCAGAAGTGGAGCAGCCAGGACTCAAACTGGCACCCATGTGGGATGCCGGCACTGCAGGCAACAGCTTTACCTGCTGTGCCACAGTTCCTGCCTCACCATAATTTCTTAATCCAGTCTTTGGTTGATGGACATTTGAGTTGATTGCATATCTCAGCTATTATGAATTGAGCTGCAATAAACATGGGGATACAGATCAGTCTTTCATATGCTGATTTCATTATCCTTGGGTAAATTCCCAGGAGTGGTTGGATTGTATGATAGGTCCATATTCAGATTTCTGAGGTATCTCCATACTATCTTCCACAGTGGCTGTACCAGTTTACATTGTCACCAACAGTGGATGAGAGTACCATTTTTCTCACTTCCTCACCAATAGTTGTTGTTTGTTGATTTCTATATGAAAGCTATTCTACCAGGGATGAGGCAAAACCTCCTTGTGGTTTTGATTTGCATTTCCCTGATGGCTAGTGATCCTGAGAATTTTTTCATGTGTCTGTTGGCCAATTGGATTCCTCTTTTTTAAAAAAATGCCTGTTTAAATCCTTTGCCATTTCTTAATTGTTTTTTTTTTGTTTTGTTTTCTTGTTGTTTAGTTTATTGATCTCTTTATATATTATGGTTTCTAATCCTTTATCAGTTGCATAGTTTGCAAATAATTTCTCCCATTCTATTGGTTGCATCTTCACCTTGCTAAGTGTTTCTTTTGCAGTGCAGAAGCCTTTCAAGTTGATGTAGTAATCCTATTTGTCATTTTTGGCTTTGATTGCTTGTGGTTCTGTGGTCTTTTCCAAGAACTCTGCCTATGTCAATGTCTTGTTTGATCTGCCATTGTGATGCCTCCAGCTTTGTTTTTGTTGTATAAAATTTCTTTAGCTATTTGGAGTTTCCTGTGTTTCCATATGAATTTCATCATTTTTTCTATATTTGAGAAGAATGTCCTTGATATTTTGATTGGTTTCACATTGAATCTGTAAATTGCTTTCAGTAGTCTGGACATTTTGATATTGATTCTTCCAATCCATGAACATGGAAAATTTTTTTCATTTTTTGTGTCTTCTTCTATTTCTTTCTTTAATGTTTTGTACTTCTCATCATAGAGACCTTTGACAGCCTTGGTTATATTTATTCCAAGGTATTTGTTCTTTGTAGCTCTTCTGAATGGGATTGAATTTAGAAGTTCTTTCTCAGCTATGGCATTGTCTTTGTATACAAAGGCTATTGATTTTTGTGTGTTGATTTTGTATCCTGCCACTTTTCCAAACTCTTCTATGATTTCCAATAGTCACTTAGTGGACTCTTTTGGATTCCCTGTATATAGAAGCATGTCACCTGCAAGTAGTGATAATTTGACTTCCTTCTTACCAGTTTGTATCTCTTTGATTTATTTTTCTCATCTAATGGCTCTGGCTAAGATGTATGGGACTATTTTGAATAGCAGTGGTGAGAATGGGCATTCTTGTCTTGTTTCTGATCTTAGTGGATTGCTTCCATTTTTCCCCATTCAGTAGGACATAGTCTGTGGATTTGTCATAAATTGCCTTGGTTGTGTTGGGGAATGTCCCATCTGTACCCAATTTGCTCAGAATTTTCATCATGAAGGTGTGTTATATTTTATCAAATGCTTTCTCTATATTGATATAATCATATGGTTTTTGTTCTTCAATTTGTTAATGTGATATATCACATTGATTGATTTGTGAAAATTGAACCATCCCAGCATACCAGGAATAAATCCCACTTGGTCCAGATTTTTCTTATGTGTTGTTGGATTCTGTTTGCTAGTATTTCATTGAGTATTTTTATGTATATGTTCATCAGAGAAATTGGTCTGTAAGTCTCTCTCTGTTGCATCTTTTTCAGGTTTAGGGATTAAGTTAATTCTGGCTTCATAGAAGATATTTGGGAGGTTTTTCTACCTTTCAATTGTTTTTTCTTTATTTTTAAAATAATTATTTTATTTATTTGAATGTCAGAGTTACACACCGAGAGAGAAGGAAAGGCAGAGAGAGAGGGAGAGATCTTCCATCTGCTGGTTCACTCCCCAGTTGGCCACAAAGGCCAGAGCAGCACCGACCTGAAACCAGGAGCCAGGAGCTTCTTCCAGGTCTCACACATGGGTGCAGAGGTCCAAGGACTTGGGCCATCTTCTACTGCTTTTCTAGGCCATAGCAGGATCAAAATAGATCAGCCAAGACTTGAACTGGCACACATATGGGATGCTGGCACTGCATGTGGCAGCTTACCCTCTAGGCCACAGTGCTGACCTCTCAATTGTTTTAAATAGCTTGAGAAGAATTGGAGCTAGTTCTTTGAATGTCCTGTGGAATTCAGCATTGAAATCATTCAGTCCTGGGCTTTTCTTTTTTGAGAGGGTCTTTATTACTGATAAATATCTATTGTCGCTCCCCCTCTTCGCGGAGGAACGACACAAGACCCTGTGCTGTTCTTTTGTCTGCTCGGCCCTTCCCGGGTTTGCTGCTGGTTCTTCCCAGGTTGGCTACCGACCCTTCCACCTCTGTGGAAGGGCGGCTCCCCCTGCCACTTTCCCCACTTCCACGGGGGAGCGGCACACCGCCGGCCGGCTCTCTCGGGGGCTGCTCAGATGTTCCTCAGGTGTTCCCCTTAGATGTTCCTGGTGCATGTTGTCTCTCTCCTCCTTTATAGTCCTCTTCCGCCAATCCCAACTCTGCTACCCACACGCCGAGTACGCTGCTCTCCTCCAATCAGGAGCAGGATCAGCTCCTGCAGGTCATCACTCAAGTTGGCGAGAGGCAGCTGTGTAGAAGTTGTTACTCCCTTCTCAGCGCCATATTGTGGGAGAGCAGATGCATAGAATAAGTCTTAATTCGAGTAACTTAGTCTAGTCCGAGTTGCTCCCCACAATCTATCTTTGTTATTTGTGTGTTTAGTTTTTCTGTCTTCATGGCTCAATTTAGGTGGGTTGTATCTGTCCAGTAATCTATCCATTTTTTCTAGATTTCCCAGTTTGTTGGCATACAGCTCTTTGTAGTAATTGCTGATGATTTTTTGATTTCTGTGGTTTCTTTTGCTACATTTCCTTTTTTGTCTCTTATTTTATTGACTCGGTTCTTCTCCCTCCTTTTTTTAGTTAGTTGGGCCAATGGTGTGTCAATTTTGTTTATTTTTTTGAAAAACAGTTCTTTGTTTTGCTGATCTTTTCTATTTTTTTTCAATTTTATTTATTTCTTCTGTAATTGAGTTTAGTTCGCTGTGTGTTTTTAGGTCCTTGAGATGTATTGATAGCTCATTTATTTGTTGCCTTTCCTATTTCTTGGTGTAGGCACCAGTTGTCATAATCTTTCCTCTTAACACTGCTTTTGCTCTATCCCATAAGTTTTGATATGTTTTATTGTCATATTCATTTCTAGAAATTTTTTTATTTTCTTTCGATTTCTTTAATGACCCACTGTTCATTCAGGAGTATGCTGTTCAGCCTTCAAATGTTTGTATGTGTTCTAGAGATTCTTGAGTTATTGATTTCAGATTCATTCTATTGTGATAAGAGAAGATGCATGGTATGGTTTTGATTTTTTTTTTTTTTTAATTTGCTGAGACTTACTTTATGGCCTAGTATGTGTCCTATCCTAGAGAAAGTTCCATGCACTGCTGAGAAGAATGCATATTCTTCCACTGTAGGATGAAAAATTCTGTAGATATATGTTAGGTCCATTTGGTCTATAGTGTCAATTATTTTGTTGTTTCCTTGTGTCTGTTTGATCTGTCCTTTGCTGATAGTGGGTTATTGAAATCCCCCATTACTATTGTTTTGGAGTCTATATCTCCTTTTAGAACCATTAACATTTCTTTTAAATGGTCAGATATCCTGTAATTAGATGCATATACATTTATAATAGTCATATCTGCCTGTTGAATTGGTTCTTTAATCATTACATGGTGCCATTTTTTTGTGTCTTTTAGTGTTTTTTTGTTAAAGTATATTTTTTCTGATACTAGGATGGCTACACCAGCTCTCTTTTGGTTTCTGTTATCCTGGTATATCTTTTTCCATCCTTTCAATTTCAGTCTGTATGTATCTTTGTTGGTTAATTGTGTTTGCCATATCTTTGCTATTGTGAATAGTGCTGCAATATATATCATTGAGAAATATTTCTTTGTTATAATGATTTCATGTCTTTTGAATATATAGCTAGTAATGGAATGGCTGGATCATGTATCAGCTCTATTTCTAGGTTTAATAGAAATTTCAATACTATATTCCACAATGATCGTATAATTTACATTTACACCAACAGTTGAGCAGTATTTCCTTTCTTCCACATCCATCTGAACATTTGTTATGTTCTGTCTTTTTTATAGTAGCCATTCTTACAACTATAAGGTAATATATTATTTTCATTTTATTCTATTTTACTGAAAGATACTGATATTGAGCTTTTTTCATATTAGCGTTAGCCATTTGTATTTCTTTTTTTCAAAACTCTAATCAATTCCTTTATCATTTAATAACTGGATTGATTTTTTTTATTCTGAAATATTCTGAATACAAATCCTTTGTCAGCTAGGTAGCTTGTGAATTTGTTCCCTCAATTTGTCAATTTTTCATTCCATTGATTTTTCCTCTGCTATGTGGAAGTTTCTGTTTATTATATAATCCCATTTATCTAATTTTTCCAAAAAAATTTTCCAAAACATCATTGCCTACATCAATGTCTTGATCTGTTTCCCCTACATTTTCCTCTAGCAACTTATAGATTCAAGCCTTACATTTACATGTTTTATCTACTTTTGTGTATATGTTGAAAGGTAGAGATTAATTTCATTATTCTACATACGTATATCTATATCCACTTATTGAAAAGATTATTGGCTGGCGCCGTGGCTCAATAGGCTAATCCTCCGCCTGTGGCGACGGCACACCGGGTTCTAGTCCTGTCGGGGCACTGGATTCTGTCCCAGTTGCCCCTCTTTTAGGCCAGCACTCTGCTGTGGCCCGGGAGTGCAGTGGAGGATGGCCCAAGTGCTTGGGCCCTGCACCCACATGGGAGACCAAGAGAAGTTCCTGGCTCCTGGCTTCGGTTCAGTGCGGTGCACTGGCTGCAGCATGCAGGCCACAGCGGCCATTGGAAGGTAAACCAAGGGTAAAGGAAGACCTTTCTCCCTATCTCTCTCTCACTGTCCACTCTGCCTGTCAAAAAAAAAAAAAGAGAAAAAAAAGAAAAGATTATTGTATACTGATTAAATATTGTATACTAATTGTATATTGTATATTGATCAAACCAGTGTAATCAACATTACCCCTTCTTTGAAATTGCTTAATGTATGGAGGTTGAGCTTCTTTCTTTTGTTTCTGCATAGGTTCTTGTCACGTTTGTCAAAAATCAGTTGGCTATATATATGTGGAATACTTTCTAAATGTTCTGTTTTCTTCCAGTGACCTATATGTTATTTTTTTATGGCAGGACCATGATGTTTTAATTATTGTAACTTTATACTATGCTTTGAAACCAGGTGTTGTGACATCTCCAGCTTGATTTTTTTTTTTCTTGCTCAGGATTACTTGGCTTTTCTGGGCCATTGGGATACATACGACTTTTAGAATTGTGATTTTCTAGTTCTATAAAAATGTTGTTAGAATTGAATATTACTATTTTGAATCAATAGATTGCTTTAGGTAGATGGATGTTTTGACAGTGTTAAATCTTCCATCAATGAAAAAGGTATTTCTTTCCATTTCTTGTGTCTTTGATATTTCTTTTATCAGTGTTTAGCATTTTCAATAAACAGATCTTTCACTCCTTGATTACATTATTCCCTAGCATTTATAATTTTTGTAAATATTGTGAATGGGGTTTCTTTTTGGATTTCTCTATTAGTAAAATCATGAGAGAGATTTAAACAAAAGAATATAAAAGATGAAAAAACTGAAAAGCTGTTTTTAAAGATAAACAAACTAGATAAACATTTAGCCAGACTGACAAAGAAAAAAGAGACAAAACTCAAAAAAATAAATTAAGTTAAAAATGGAGAAATTACAACTCTAAGCCATAGAGATACAAAGGCTAATAACAGACCAGTAAGAATAATTATATGCTAAAAATTGGAAAACATGAAAGAAATGGACAAGTTTCTACATATGTACAGCCTACCAGGATTAAAGAAAAATTACATAGGCCAATACCAAGTAACAGAATTGAATTAGCAATTAAATGTCTCACAAGGAAAGTCTAATAACATCATTTTGCAACTGAATTCTACAAAATATTTAAAAAGGAACTAACCCTAATGATTCTCAAATTATTCCAAACTATCAAAAAAGAGAGAACTCTGCCAAACTTTTTTATGAGAACAGCATTACTTTGATACCAAAACCAGAGACAGCACATAAAGAAAACTACAGACCTAAATCCTTGAAGAACACAGATGCAAAAATTCACAATCTACTAGCAAAGTAAATCCAACACCACATCAAAAAGATCCAGAATCATGATGAAATGGGATAGATGCCAGTGATACAATAATTTCAGATTAAAAATAATCAACAGAATGAAGAAAAAAAGATCATCTCAATAGGTACAGAAAAAGCACATAATATAAAATCCCTTCATTATAAAAACTCTCAACAAATTAAGCACAAGAGAACATATCTCATAATCAATATCATCATGGATGAGAAAAGTCTGAAACCATTTCCCCTAATATCTGGAACAAGACAGTTATGATGTGCGTTTTCAACTCTCTTATTCAATTTGGTATTGGAAGTATTAGCAAGAGCAATTTAGGGAAAAGAAGGAAATAAAAGGCAATGACATTGGAAAGAAGGAAGTAAAAATATCCATGTTAGCAGATGGCATGATATTGTACATGGAACACTCCTCCAAAAACCTGTTAGAACTGATAAATCAATTTAGGAATGTCACAGGATACAAGTCATATACAAAAATGGACCTACTTTCCAGGCATAAACAATAAGAAAGCTGTATAAAAATATAATATAATGTTTACTTTTCTTTTAATTTTTTGAAATTGGATGATAAGGAGCAATAGACTGCAATCCTGGATTTAAAAAATGGAAAAAATGATGTGAATCCCTGATTATCACAATTCCTTCCAGGATCCACATTAAATAATGTAGTGCAAGGCAGAAGGTCCAAACAAAATACAGTAATCTTGGTAATTTAGGTGTACAACACTGGGGTTACAGAAGGCTGAAGAGTCTGGCATATGAAAGAGAAAGCATAGAAGAGAAAGCAGCAATGTAAAGCAAACACTTTAGAAACCTGCACAGAATTTCTCTTGTGTCTGCTCTGAGAAACAGGCTTTGCATGTCTAGAATGAAACTCCACAAGATCAGTTATGAATTAGGAGAGTGGGCCCTGTGGCACAGTGGCTTTAGCTGCCACATAAAACACTGGCATCCTATATGAGCACCAATCTGAATCTGTTCCATTTCCCTGATAATGTGCCTGGGAAAGCAGTGGAAGATGGCCCAAGCACTTGGGATCCTGCCACCTACATGGGAGACCTAAAAAGAGTTCCAGGTTCCCAGTTTATGCCTGGACCAATCTGGCAGTTGGGGCGGGCCAATCTCTCTCTCTCTCTCTCTCTCTCTTTTTTTTTTTTTTTTTTTTTTTTTTTTTGACAGGCAGAGTGGACAGTGAGAGAGAGAGACAGAGAGAGAAAGATCTTCCTGTGCCGTTGGTTCACCCTCCAATGGCCTTCGCAGCCAGTGCTGTGGCTGGCGCACCACGCTGATCCGAAGCCAGGAGCCAGGTGCCTCTCCTGGTCTCCCTGTGGGTGTAGTGCCCAAGGACTTGGGCCATCCTCCAATGCACCCCCAGGTCATAGCAGAGAGCTGGCCTGGAAGAGGGGCAACCGGGACAGAATCCGGTGCCCCGACTGGGACTAGAACCCGGTGTGCCAGCGCCTCAGGTGGAGGATTAGCCTAGTGAGCCGCGGCACCAGCCAATCTCTCGCGCGCGGGGGCGCGCGCTCTCTCGCTCTCGCTCTCTCACTCTCACTCTCTCTCTCACTGTATTTCAAATACATTTTTAAAAATCTGTTAAAAAAATCCCCAGGGACCTAAATGCTTAAAAATATCCAAATCTCACACAGAGTGTGAGAGGTTCAAGATGTCTGTGCAGGGAGTTCTGTTAAACACTGAGGGCCTTCTATAACACTAAACCCTTGACCAATTTATATCTGCCTAAATACTGCTTTAGAAATCAACTTGAAGGGATTAATTTGATCTTATCTGCCAAACAATTTCTGATAGTCTTAAGAGAAAAAAAATAAACTCCAGCTTTCAGAAATGTAAAATAATTTCCAGAAGAAATTACAGAGAAATATGATAATACACTGAAATATGTCTTACATTTCCAGGAAAAAAAAATAAGTCAATAGATATAAACAACACAATATAATGGAAAGGAATTCAATGGAATATAGGGTATAAATGGAATTGAAACATGTGAGGGCCTTATAAGAACTATTATAAATTAAGTTCATGAATTTATTATAAAATGTGAAAATAATATATAATACATTAAATTCACTTCAGTACAAAAATAGAAAACTATCAGAAAAAATCAGTGGACTTAAAGATACAATAATACACACTTTCAAGAGGAAGGTACATTTATCATGGTGGCTTAGATGCCCATGTCTCATGAGTATGAGAAGCCAGAGTACCTGGGTTCAAATTTAGCTTCAAATCTGGGCTGTAGGTTCCTGTCAACACAGATCCTGGGAGCCTGAAGTGATAGTTCAAGTAATTTGGTTCTGTTCACCCACGTGGGAGACTTGGATTGCCTTCTCATCTTCCAGCTTTAGCCTGCTCCCTGGCCATTGCTGGCATTTGGGGAGTGAGACAGAGGATGGGAGTTCTCTCTATTGAATCTATTCTCTCACCTCTGTCTGTCTGTCTCTCTCTCGCTCTCTGTCTCTTGTTCCCCCACCCCGTTTCTACCTCCCAAAGAAATAAATTTTTTAAAAAAATGTATAACAGTATAATTGACTTTACTGTAGGGTTATTTTTTATTCATGCATTTATTTTATTACTTGCACATCTTATTTAATTTTCAGTGATCACTAGGGTTAGCATAAATTTTAAAAATTGATCTAAATTTATTTGTCTATTTAATTAAAGATTTATTTATTTATTTGAAAGGCAGAGTTACAGAGAAGCAGAGGCAGAGAGAGAGGTCTTCCATCTGTTGTTTCACTCTCTAGATAACTGCAACAGCTGGAGCTGGGCTGATCCAAAGCAGGGAGCCAGGAGCTTCTTCCAGTCTCCCATGTTGGTGCAGTGCCCATGGACTTAGGCCATCTTCCACGACATTCTCAGGCTATAGCAGATAGCTTGATCAGAAGTGGAGCAGCTAGTACTCAAACCAGCGCCTATATGGGATGCCGGCACTGCAGGTGACAGCTTTACCTACTATGCCATAGCACCGGCCCTTATTTGTTTATTTTTTTAAAGATTTGTTTATTTATTTTGAAAGAGTTACAGAGAGGGAAACACACACAAACACACACACACACACACACACAGAATAGAGAAAGAAAGAGAGAAAGAGAAACAGAATCTTCCATCTGCTGGTTCACTGTCCTCATGTTCAAATGGTTGCAAAAACCAGCACTGGGCCTGGCCAAAGCCAAGAACCAGGAACCGGGAGCCAGGAGCCAGGAGCTTCATCTGGGTCTCCCATTGGGATGCTTAGAGCCCAGACACTTGGGCTGTCTTATGCTGCTTTTCCCAGGCCTTTATTACGGAGCTGGATCAGAAGTGGAGCAGACAGGACATAAACCGGTACCCATGTTATATGTTGACATCGCAATGCAACTATGTCACAATGCCAGCCCCCAATTATACATAGTTTTTAATAGGACATTTGTAGTAACTTTTTCTAAGCTCCTAATTAACATGTTTTTATTCTTTAGCTACTTTTCAGATTTTCTTATTATTCTAGCCTTCAGAAATTTGATGTTTCTTTGTTTTAATAGACGTTATTGTAAACAGTTACCAACTCAAAGTAAAACTGTGAAAAAAGTAGAGTCCTCATGTACTTCACACTCAGCTTCCCCCGTTAAAATCTTAGAATTGTGTGGCATTTTGGCTGCAATTACTGAACCAGTATCTGCATTTTATTACAATTGATGACCAAGCATTATTCAGATTTTCAAATTTCTACATCATTTTCCTGTTTCCTGATCCTCTCCGGGATGCTCCATTGATAATGGTCTTCTTGTCTGTGTCAGGTTGTTAGAGTTAATTTTTTATACATTTCAAGGAACGGTGATTAGGTGTTTCATGAAATTTTCCTCCATTGGAATTCACCTGAGTTATGGGGAGAGGTTTCACTGGGGTTACCCATTTAAGGAGGAAGACTGTAGGGGAAAGTGTTATCCTGACCACATCATATCAGCACCGTGTATTGTTGCAATTGCAACATTGCACATGACTGACGCTCCTGATATTTGACTACCTGACTGAAGTAGTTAGTGTTTCTCTACAGTAAAGTTTCCCTTACTTCGCATTGCCATACTCTACTGTTTAGAAGAAAGGCCACATTTTCTCCTAAAGATGGTGAATTACGCTCCCAAAAGGAGCAACTATCTTTAAAAATATTTAGAATTTCTTTTTTTTTTTTACTTTTTAGCAATGTACTTTCTGAAAGTTTGCACTTTCTTTTTTTTTCTTAACTTTTATTTAATGAATATAAATTTCCAAAGTACAGAATATGGATTACAATGGGTTCTCCCCCATAACGTCCCTCCAACCCGCAACCCTCCCCTTATCCACTCCCTCTCCCCTTCCATTCACATCAAGATTCATTTTCGATTCTCTTTATATACAGAAGATCAGTTTAGCATACATTAAGTAAAGATTTCAACAGTTTGCTCCCACACAGAAACATAAAGTGAAAAATACTGTTTGAGTACTAGTTATAGCATTAAATCTCCATGTACAGCACACTAAGGACAAAGATCCTACATGAGGAGTAAGTGCACAGTGACTCCTGTTGTTGACTTAACAAATTGACACTCTTGTTTATGGCATCGGTAATCACCCTAGGCTCTTGTCATGAGCTGCCAAGGCTATGGAAGCCCCCTGAGTTCACTGACTCTGATCATATTTAGACAAGGCCATGGTCAAAGTGGAAGTTCTCTCCTCCCTTCAGAGAAAGGTACCTCCTTCTTTGATGACCCATTCTTTCCACTGGGATCTCACTCACGGAGATCTGTCATTTAGTTTTTTTTTTTCCCCAGAGTGTTTTGGCTTTCCATGCCTAAAATACTCTCATGGGCTTTTCAGCCAGATCTGAATGCCTTAAGGGCTGATTATGAGGCCAGAGTGCTGTTTAGGACATCTGCCATTCTACAAGACTGCTGTGTATCGCACTTCCCATGTTGGATCATTCTCTCCCTTTTTGATTCTATCAGCTAGTATTTGCAGACACTATTCTTGTTTATGTGCTCCCTTTGGTTCTTAGTCCTATCATTACGATCAATTGTGAACAGAAATTGATCACTGGGACTAGTGAGATGGCATTGGTACATGCCACCTTGATGGGATTGAATTGGAATCCCCTGGTATGTTTCTAACTCTACCGTTTGAGGTAAGTCAACTTGAGCATGTCCCGAATTGCACATCTCTTCCCTCTTATTCCCACTCTTACATTTAACAGCGATCACTTTTCAGTTGAGTTTCAGCACTTAAGAAGAATTGTGTATTGATTACAGTATTCAACCAAAAGTATTAAGTAGAACAAACAAAAAAAATACTAAGAGGGATAACATATTAAGCTGCTCATCAACAGTCAGGGTGAGGGCTGATCAAGTCACCGTTTCTCATAGTGTTCATTTCACTTTAACAGGTTTCCTTTTTGGTGCTCAGTTAGTTGTCACCTATCAAGGAGAACAAGTGGTATTTGTCCCTTTGGGATTGGCTTATTTCACTCAACATAATGTTTTCCAAATTCCTAACAGGGATCACTTTTCAGTTAAAATTTAAACACCTAAGAATAATTGTGTGTTAATTACAGAATTTCTTTTTTAAAGATTTATTTTTTTGGAAGCAGAGTTATGGAGAGAAGGGAGAGAAAGAGGCTAAAGCATATGGATATTACTTTTATTCTTTGGGTATAGTTCAATATCATTTTATTCATTTTATTACTTGAATTTTTCCAACTTTGGCCATATAGGAGCCCCTATGTTCTTTTGACTTTCTTCTTTCATTTGTTAGCACTTCTTTTTAATATGAGTTACTGTACATAGTACTTCCTCACTCTGAGGTGCTGTACATAGTACTTTCTTTCTCTCAGGTATTGTGCATAGTAATTCCTTGCATTGAGGTATTGTACTTTGAGGTTCCTAGTACATCTTTTATAATTCCTGTCCAAGCCCCTGCATAGACATTTCTTTAAGAATCCTGTGTTCTTTTCTATGAAAAATGGTAAAGAAACCAACAGCTTCGTTTCCTTTAGTACTGCCATAACAATACTTTTTTGTTAGTTTCTGAATCAATTCCAGTGACTTTGTGAACTATCACTTTATTAAAATCTACACTTATTATTTTGATTGTGCCATTTATGAGCCCCTGAATGCAGTAAGGGATGTAACCAAAATCCTTTTGAAATAAGCGAATGAGCTTATTGTGACTTAGAAACATGCAGCAAATTCTTTTTTGGAAACTAGGTCACATCATGTGAGTGGGTTATATGACACTTCGTCTTTTTTTTTTATCAGAGAAACCCAGAAGATATTTTTAGGTCAGTCAGTTCAATATAATCTTAAGTAAAAGTATGTCTTTTGGGGGCTTTTATACTGCAAGAAGCAAAACAGACTATATTCTTTGCACCCTCATTCTTGAAAAACAGCTGCTGTTGGGGCAAACTCCTGCTTTCAACAGTAGCTCCTCCATATACATGGTTTCTAAACCTGTAGATTCAACCAGCTGGGGGTTGAAAATATTTTTCAATGAATTAACTCAGGATATTTATTTCAGATATGTCCCATTTCCAGGTTCACTTCCCAGAGGTCTGTTGCAATCTGGAGTGAGTAGGTCCAAGCAGGAGCTGGGGACCCAACCTGGGTCTCTAAGGTGTGTGGCAGGATCAATTACTTTAGCCATACTTGGGAGGCTGCCTGCCACATGGAAAATTAATTTAAGAAATGATCATAAAAATGTGTGTGGGGGTTGCAGTGCTGTGGCATAGCAGGTAAAGCCGCTGCCTGCAGTGCCAGCGTCCCATATGGGCTCCAGATAAAGTCCTGGCTACTCCACTTCCTATCCAGCTCTCTGCTATGGCCTGGGAAAGCAGAGGAAGATGGCCCAAGCGCTTGGGCCCCTGAACCTGTGTGGGAGATGTGGAAAAAGCTCCCAGCTCCTGACTTCATATCAGCACAGCTCCAGCCATTGTGGCCATTTAGGGAGTGAACCAGCTGATGGGAGATTCTCTCTCTCTTCCTCTCTCTCTCCCTCTCTCTCTCTGTCTCTCTGCATCTGCCTCTTTGTAAATGAAATATTTTTTAAAAAAACAATGTGTGTGTTTATGTGTGTATGTGTGTGTGAGAGAGAAAGTGAGATATTTGTGATGTACCAGTGTGTCTCCTATGATTAATATGAAGCCAGACAAAAGTCAGCTTGTCCCTTTACTTATCATGTATTTACATTCATTATGATCACACGTGGGAGCTCTTAAGGTGTTAGCTATTTTTAATTGAGGAATAATTATAGCCTATGGAGTTTATTTCTTAGTGCACTCTTAGGAAACAGAAACCTAAAGTAATAGGATATATGATAAAAAATAAATACTTATGGGACTAGTGATGTGGCATAGCCAGGTAATGCCACCGCCTGCAGTGCCAGGATCCCGTATGGGTGCCTATTCAAGTCCCGGCTACTCCACTTCCAATCCAGCTCTCTGCTATGGCCTGGTAAAGCAGTAGAAGATGGCCCAAGTCCTTGGGCCCCTGCACCTGTGTGAGAGACCTGGAAGAAGCTCCTGGCTACTGGATTTGGATCAGCACAGCTCCGGCCTTTGCAGCCAATTGGGGAGTGAACCAGCAGGTGGAAGACCTCTCTCTCTCTCTCTTTCTCTCTCTCTCTTTCTCTGCCTGTCCTTCTCTCTCTGAGTAACTCTGACTTTCAAAATAAATAAATAAATATTCTAAATAAATAAATAAATACTTGTTTATAAATGAGGCTAGCTGAAAAAGAATGCCTGGGGTGGAAGTGTCAGTATGACTGCTGTTGCCTAAGGGCCCTAATGCCTGAGACAGAAAACCTGACTGAAATATAAGGACACTAAAAATGTTTGCCCTACTTTCCATTTTATCTAGAAGTTGTTTCTTTACATCAGCAACTTCTGTTTCAAGCAGGTCTTAAACGTATAGCCCCTAGTATTTGAGAGACTTGTGTTAGAGGGAAGAAAAAAACATGTGTGGAAACATATTGCGTACAAATGATAAAATATTTTTAACGCAAACTTGAAGTTAACAATGTGTTTTGTACCTCAGAGTAGCAGAATGCATAATGGTTCATGTGGTGATCCTTCCATAATAGGAAAATTAATTGGCAACTTCTTTTAGATTTTCTGTTCAAATATGTTATTAAATTAAATAACTTTCCAGAGGTGGAAACTGCAGTGCAATGTAAGCACTACTTCAGATGCCTGTATACCATATGGGAGTGCTGGTTTGACTCCCGTTCCTCCACTTTCAATCCGGCTTCCTGCCACCATGACTGAGAGGCAGTAGATGATGGCTCAAATACTTGAGTTCCTGACATCCACATGGGAGAACTGGAGGGAGCTCCTGGCTCTTGGCTTTGGCCTGCTGGGAGCCAGGCATACTGTTAATGTCACTCATGTAGGATGCAGCAACCCAAGAACTTGAATCATCAGCTGCTGCCTCTCAGGGTATACATTATCAGGAAACTGGAATAAGGAGCCAGAGACAGATATTAAGCCCACACACTCTGATATGGGACATGAGCTTCTTAGCCAGAATCTGTGATATTAGAGTAAAGGCCACCCCTATTTTTAAATTTTATGTTATAAATTTCACACTATAAAATAAATACATTGAAATATATAAAGGTTATGAATCAAATTGAATCATATCATGCATGAAAAGCATATATTAAAGGTGTTAATATACTTTGTGTATACACATTATACATTAGGAAAAAATGATACTATTTCTTGGAATATAATTTTTTTTAAGTTTTTTATTTGAAAAATAATATAAAATAAAAATAATATTACAGAGAGAGGTAGAGACAGAAAAAGAGAGAGAGGTCTTCTATCTGCTAGATCACTCCCCAAATGGCCAATAGGTGGAGCTGAGCCAATCTGAAGCCAAGAGTCAGGAGTTTCTTCTGAGTCTCCCATGTGGGTTCAGGGTCCCAAAGGCTGCCATCTCCACTGCTTTCCTAGCGCATTACCAGAGAACTGGAATTGAATTGGGCAGCCAGGACTTGAACCGGTGCCCATATGGGATGCTGGTGCTGCAGGTGAGGACTTTAACCCACTATACTACATCCTGGCTCCCAGAATATAATTTTAATATATAATTTGAGACAAACCTCATAATGATTTTTAAAAATGTATTCATCCTACTGTTTGCACTTAAAAAGTATTATATTAATGTTTCAATTCAGACATTTTCAAATTCCAGAAATCTGATTAAACTTTTCTCAAATCAATACAAGTTTGGAATATATTTTATTTGGCAATATTTTCAAACCTTTGTTATGATTTTTTGTCTATAGAAATGTTGTTTTCTAAAACTATACCTCTGTAAGTGGTTTTATATTATAAAGGCACTATATTGGAATATAAAGATAAATGCTAAACAATTACCATGATCTAGGAATTTAGAAATTTTCTTACCTATATATTATATACTTTTTTGCATTTTTACTACTTTAATAATTAAGTAGTTTCACATAATGTTCAAGAAATATTGAAATTTTGGAAGTGAGTATGTTTTACTGAGTTCCATCTATTTTGTTATCTGTAAGAACTGATCAATTATTTTTAGAGACTTTTATTATTGTTTAATTTTTCTATTTGAAAGGCATAGAGACTACAAATAAACAAAAGAGATGGTGAAAGATCTCTTTTCCACTGTTTCACTCTCCAAATGCCTACAATAATCAAAGCTAGGCCTGGGATGAAGCCAGGATCAAGAAACTCAATTATCATCTGCCTGGTTGGTGACAGAGACCTCAGTATCTGAGCCATCACCTGGTTTCTCCCATGGTGTGCATTAGTAAGAAGTTGGAAGCAAGAAGAAATCTGGGACTTGATATAGATATGAATATTCTGCACTCTAAACTACTACACTACAATGCTCACTCCTATTAACAAATATGTGTTGATCTTACTGTGTACAGGGTGAGGTGTGTGTGTGTGTGTGTGTGTGTATTTATTTAAATTCTTCCCATATATTTAGCTATATGCAAGTTATATAACCCCAGTTAGTGATTCTGATAATGATTAGAACACATATAAATAACATACATTTAACAGTTAACATTTTTTTTGGTATGGTCAGCCTTTATTGGTTATCACACAAAATGGAACAGAGCAGGGGTATGACAGTTCCTACTCCGGGGAGGTGGCCACAGGCTTGCTCATTGCCCTCCAAAAAGCAACAGTTACATTTTAAATGCAGAAAATAACACAAAGATGAAGCTGTTTTATTGATAATAATTTGGTAACATATTTTTTCAAGGATTCACATGTATGTGCTAAATAGATGACATATTACCTAGATGAAGAACTAATTATTCAGTGTAATATTTAAGTTACATAAATATATAATTATTCAAAATTTTAAAAAATCCATTTATTTATTTGAAAGGCAGAGAGAGACATACATTCTACCTGCTGGTTTACTCCCCAAATCCCTGGAATAGCTGGGGCTAGGCCAGACGGAAGCAGGCAGCTGGGACTCGATGTGGGTGTCCCATATGAGTGGCCAGGAACCCAGTGACTTGAGCCATCACTGCTACCTCCCAGGGTCTGCACTAGGAGGAAGCTGGAGTCAGGATCAAAGTTGGCACTCAGTCCCAGGGACTCTGCTATGGGACCAGGGTTTCCTAGGTGGCATCTTAACTACTACAACAAACACCTATTCCACCAAATAGTTGGCTGGTCCTTTGTGTTGTTCTAAATGTTGATACTTATACACATGTATTGTATGCTTACAGGACCTAAGGGTAAGGATTCGATTTTCATTTGAGGGACTTTGCCTTAAGGAAACAAGATGAATAAGACTCAATGGATTAAGTCAAATTAGCCAGGCATAAAAAGATAACATCCACATTTTTCTCTCCTACATGGAAGTTACTATATATATACAGACTATAAAAAATGTATGGATTTCATATTTGGCATGCAAATAATTACTTATGTTGTCTTTCTCATATTATGTAACATTAATATGCACCCTTTCATGAAAAATAGTATGCACGTGTATATATATGTAATATTTACATATGTAATTTACACATATGTAATATTTACACATGGGGTGAATATGGTGAAATGTTAAAAATTATTAAATCTAAAAATAAGTAAATAAAAAATTAAAAAGTTATGCCAAAGGACTGACAGTCATCTCTGTGCACTGTGTATAAAATTATTTTCTCTGAATAAATATCTGAGGTTTCGATCAGAATACTAAATTTGGGTAGGCATGTTAATCCAGCCCTATCCTAGTAATCAGATCACAGAGCAAAAGTATCAGTAGAGAATGAACAGGGACTCCTAATGAGAGAACACCATCAAGTCTACATTCACAGTTGATTTCAGGCCCTCAGATGCGTGCTGCACCAAGAAGAACTGAGACCTCATTATTGGCAAAGAATAAGCACTATAATCATACTCCTGAATCTAGCACACTGTGAATTCCTGAGCTATAACTTCTCTCTCCACGCAGCTGTCTCAGTGCATTCTGAGGAGTCAGATCACAACTATCATCTTCTTTGCCAGAGTCACACTCCATGGGTGCATATATTACTGAAAACAAAATAATTCTTTTGTCACCCATTCAGGTCTTTCTCAAGTGCATCTGCTTCATGAAAATTTGAGTGCAATAATCCTAGCTACAAGTACCACGAGGAATGTGATGTTTCCATTGCTTGACTGCAGTACAGTGAAACAAGCTATGAAGTGATGAAGTTCAGTGTTCTCTAGTCTATAGTTCATACCATGTGTCTCTTAACATCAAAACACATTTCTACTATGGTTTCTTTTTTAATAGATCATCTCAAAACAAAGAATGATTATTTCAAAATGGAAATGTGTCTACATCACTCCCTGACACTTGCTGTTTGCTTTCACAATGTGAAAGTGAAGTATGCTCTGCAAAATCTGCCTTATCTTTTCGTTTCCTCCTTCCTCTGAGGCCTCTAATCTTAGTCTGTTCCAATATCTTGTGTTCCAGCTACACTGGTCTTCATATCACCTTAGTAGTTCTCTTTTCCTCCTTTTTGGAGGTTCTTTGTGTAAATTGTTCCCCTTTCTCAGAAAACCAGTTCAAAAATCACTTTTCTACTCCATTAAGTTCTGGTTTTCTCTTATCCTCAGATCAAACATTGCTTCTTTGAGAAACAGCAGAGTGGGCCAGCCAAAAATGAGGGCTTTGGAACACAGACTACTCAGAATCCTAACTTCATTGCATGATCTGATGGCATCTGGTAAGTTACTCAAATACTTCATCCTCAAAAAGGAATTCTTGATGTCTTCCATACAAATTATCATGAATATTTAATGAATTTAAATATAGTAAGAGGGGAGGAAGTACTGGAAAAAAGGGAGAAATATTATCAAGGGCCAAAACCACACTACTTTTTTCTTTTACCTTAATGCTGAAAAAGCGCTAGGCTTATAATAAGAGGTCAATAAATGAAACATGAATGTTTGGATAGTAATAAGGTGAAGATTGTATGCTCAAAATTTCTATGTCAAACAGGTTTTCACAGTGACTTATGTTTCTTCTGGTGCCGTTGACTTCCTACGTCCTTCCATATTTGATAGCATTTAAAATGAACAGATACGTGTAGCATTTTCTTTTTTTAAGATTTACTTATATATTTGAAAGAGTTACAGAAAGAGAGAGAAGGGGGGAGAGAGAGAGAGAGAGAGATCTTCCATTTCCTGGTTCACTGCCCAAATGGCTGCAATTGCAGAAGCTGGGCCCATCTGAATCCAGGAGCTAGGAGCCTCTTACAGGTCTCCTACCATGGTGCCGGGGCCCAAGCACTTTCCAAGGAATGTTAGCAGAAAGGTAGAATGGAAGCGGATGAGGGCACTGCTTTACCTGCTACAATGCAGCACTGGCCTATATGTAGCATTTTCTAACTCCTGATTTAAATTTTGTCTTTGTGGGTCTGTAGCTGTGGCATAGTGGGTAAAGCTGCCGCTGGCAGTGCCAGCATCCTGTATAGGCACTGGTTCCAGTCCCGGCTGTTCCACACCCAACCCAGCTCTCTGTTATGGCCTGGGATAGCAGTGAAAGATAGCCCAAATCCTTGGACCCCTGCTCCCATGTGGGAGACCTGCAAGAAGCTCCTGGTTCCTGGCTTCAGATTGGCACAGCTCTAGCCATTGCGGCCATCTAGGGAGTGAACCAGTGGATGGAAGACCTCTCTCTCTGCTTTCCTTCTCTCTCTGGGTAACTCTGCCTTTCAAATAAGTAATAAATACATAAATGCATTTTGTTTTTGTTTTTATATTTCAGATTGTGAACTAATTATTGACATATTTTCAAGTTCACTCATTCAACTAGAACTCTTCTGTTGATTAACCATCATTTCTGTTATGCTGATTTTTAAGCCCTCTCTTTCTTCTTGATTGCTTCTTCCACAGTTCATATCTCTGCTTGCATTACCTATTTGTTTTTTTTACCAATGAAACCTTTTATTTGAGGAATACAGACTTCATGCATTTCCTAAGTACAACTTTATGAATATAGTGATTCTTCCCACCATACCTGCCCTCCCACCCACACTCCTACCCTTCTTCCTCCTCCCTCACCCATTCCCATTCCTATCCTCTACTAAGATCTATTTTTGATTAAATTTGTATACACAGAAGACCAACTTTATACTAAGGAAAGAGTTCAACAAGTTGCACAAAAAAACATAAAACAAAAATCTCTTCCTCAACATTCAAGACAAGGACTTCTCAAAGTCATTGTATATTTAAGTTCATTTCACTTCTATTTTTTTGAGAAATTGATTAACTTTAAATAAGCACCCAAGAATGATACATATTTTGTGAGCAGTTAAACATAACTATAACTTATGAGACATAAGTTATACTTGCACTAAAAGCAAGTAGGTCCTTGAGAATGAGTTTTATCATTAGTTTTTTTTTTTTTTTTTTTTTTTTTTTTTTTTTGACAGGCAGAGTGGACAGTGAGAGAGAGAGACAGAGAGAGAAAGGTCTTCCTTTGCCGTTGGTTCACCCTCCAATGGCCGCCGCTGCAGCCGGCGCACCGCGCTGATCCTGGCAGGAGCCAGGAGCCAGGTGCTTTTCCTGGTCTCCCATGGGGTGCAGGGCCCAAGCACCTGGGCCATCCTCCACTGCACTCCCTGGCCATAGCAGAGAGCTGGCCTGGAAGAGGGGCAACCGGGACAGAATCCGGTGCCCCAACCGGGACTAGAACCCGGTGTGCCGGCGCCGCAAGGTGGAGGATTAGCCTATTGAGCCACGGCGCCGGCCAGTTTTATCATTAGTTAAGGAAGCACCTAAGAAAAGGAAAAATGGAGTTGGACACTTTTATGAGACATAAGAATATTATTCACTTAATACACTAAAATGAAATAAATCTTTGAGAACAAGATTTATTGCTAGCTCTCATACAACTCTTGGAGGACAGAGGTCATGCATGGGAAGTTAGTGTACAATGACTCCTGTTGTTAATTTAACAATTAACACTCTTAGGTATGATGTCAGTGATCACCCAAGGCTCTTGCCATGAGCTGGCTAGGTTATGGAAACCTTTACATCACAAAATCCTTCAGTATTTAGACAAGGCCATAAGCAAAGTAGAAGTTCTCTCCTCCCCTCTCAATTTGACTTAATTCCATTTGTCAATTTTGGCTTTGATTGTTTGTGTCTTTGGAGTTTTTTCCAAGACCTCTTTGCCTATGTCAGTGTTTTGCAGGGTTTCCTCCAATGCTCTCTAATAATTTGATGGTATCTCATCATAGATTTAGGTCATTAATCCATTTTGAGTGGATTTTTGTGTAAGATGTAAGTTAGGGGTTTTGCTTCATATTTCTGCATGTGGAAATCCAGTTTTCCCAGCACAATTTGGTGAAGAGACTTTCCTTGATCTAGGGATTGATTTTAGCTCTTTTGTCAAAAATAGGTTGGTTGTAGATGCTTAGATTGAATACCAAGGATAAATCCCAGTTGGTTCGGTTAAATGATCTTTCTGATGTGTTTTTGGATTCGATTGGCTAGCACTTTTTGATGCTTTTTGTATTTATGTTCATCAGAATAATTGGTCTGTTGTATCTTCTTTCAGGTTTGGAATTAAGCTGATGCTGGCTTCATATGAAGAATTTGGGAGGATTTCCTCCCTTTTGATGGTTTTGAATAACTTGAGAAGAACTAGAGTTAGTTCTTTTTTTAAATATCTAGTAGAATTCAGCAGTGAAATCATCCAGTCCTGGGCTTTTTTTTTGTTGGAAGGGTCTTTATTAGTGATTCAATTTCTGTCTTGGTTTTAGGTCTATTTAAGTTTTTTACATCTTCATGGCTCAATTTAGGTAGGTTGGATGTGTCTAGTAATCTATCCATTTCTTCTAGGTTTCCCCGGTTTGTTGGCATACAGCTTGTTGTAATTTCTGATGATTCTTTTTATTTCTGTGGTGTTTGTTGTTACATTTACTTTTTCTTCTCTAATTTTATTTATTTGGGTCTTCTCTTTCCTTTTTGTGATTAGATGGGCCAACTGTATGTCAATTTGTTTATTTTTTCAAAAAAACAATGCTAGTTTTCCTGATGTTTTGTATTGTATTTTTGGTTTCAATTTTTTAATTTCTTCTCCAATTTTAATTATTTCTTTTCTCCTACTAGTTTTGGGTTTGGTTTGCTGTTATTTTTCTAAGTTCTTGAGATGCATTGATAGCTCATTTATTTGATGCCTTTCTAATCTCTTTTTTTAAAAAGATTTATTTTATTTATTTTAAAGACAGAGTTACAGAGAGAGGTAGAGCCAGAGAGAGAGAGAGAGAAGTCTTCCATCTGCTAGTTCACTCCCCAATTGGCCACAATGGCCTGAGCTCTGCCAATTTGAAGCCAGGAGCCAGGAGCTTCTTTTTGATTTCCCACATAGGTGCAGGGGCCCAAGGAGTTGGACCATCTTCTACCGCTTTCCCAGGCGATAGCAGAGAGCTGGATTGGAATTAGAGCAGCCAGACAGGACTTGAACTGGTGCCCATATAGGATCTTGGTAGGCCAGTGCTTTAACCCAATGTGCCACAGCACCAGCCCCTCCAATTTCTTGATGTAGGCACCAGTGGCTAATAAACTTTATTCTTCATACTTCTTTTGCTGTATCCCATAATTTTGATTTGTTGTATTGTCATCTTCATTTGTTTCCAGAAATTTTTTGATTTCTCTTTTGATTTCTCCCATGACCCACTGATCATTCAGGAGTATGTTGTTCAGTCTCCATGTTTTTTCATATGTGCTAGAAATTCTTAAGTTGTTGACTTCCAGCATCATTCCATTATTGTCCGAGCAGATGCATGGTACGATTTTGATTTTTTGAGTTTGCTTAGACTTGCTTTATGGCCCAACATGTGGTCAATCCTAGAGAAAGTTCCATAAACTGCTGAGGAGAGTGTTTTCTGCAGCTGTAGCATGCAAAGTTCTGTAGATATCTGTTAGGTTTGCTTGGTCTATAGTGTCAATTAACTCTGTTGTTTCCTTGCTGATTTTCTGTCTGGTTTATCTCTCCATTGCTGAAAGTGGGGTATTGAAGTCCTCCATTCCTATTGTATTTGAGTATTATTCTCCCTTTAGATGCCTTAACATTTCTTTTAAATAGCCAAATGTCCTGTAATTAGGTGCATACACGTTTATAATAGTTAAATCTTTCTGTTGAATCGATCCCTTAATCATTACATACTGCCCTTCTTTGTCTCTTATAACAGTTTTTGTGTTACAGTCTATTTTGTCTGATGTTAAATGGCTACACCAACTCTTTTTTTTTGGTTTCTGTTTGCATGGAATAACTTTTTCCATCCTTTCCATTTGGGCTTGCATATATCTTTGTTGATGAGATGTCTTTCTTGTAGGCAGCAAATGGATGGGTTTTGTTTTTTAATCCATTCAGCCAATCTGTATCTTTTAAGTGGAGAGTTGAGGCCTTTTACATTCAAGGTGACTAGGATAAGTAACAACTTGGCCCTGCCATTTTCCCATAAATATTCCTATTTTTTACTTTGGATTTCCTTTGTACTTAAACTGGGTGATTTTCTGCCTTCACCTTCTTTCATACTGATGACCATGTGTCTGTGTTTCTGTGTACAGTACATCCTTAAGCATCTTTTGCAATGCTATCAAATTCTTTCAATTTCTGTTTGTCATGTAAGGTCTTTATTTCACCTTCATTCATAAATGAGAGCTTTGTAGTATTCAGTATTCTGGGTTGACAGTTTTATTCTCTCTCTCTTTTTTAGAAAGATTTATTTATTTATTTGAAAGTCCAAGTTACAGAGAGGCAGAGGCATAGAGATAGAGATAGAGAGAGAGAGGTCTTCTGTCCACTCATTCATTCCCAAGATAGCTGCAGTGGCCGCAACTGTGCCGATCCAAAGCCAGGAGCCAGTAGCTTCCTCTCGGTCTCCCACATGGGTACAGGGGCCCAAGTAATTGGGCCTTCTTCCACTGCTTTCCCAGGCCATAGCAGAGAGCTGGATCGGAAGTGGAACAGCCGGGGCTAGAACTGGCACCCATATGGGATGCTGGCACTGCTGGCAGTGGCTTTATCTGCTACAGCACAGCACCGGCCCCAGTTTTTTTCTCTTAAAACTTGGAATATATCTTGCCATTCTCTCCTAGCCTGTAGGGTTTCTGATGAGAAGTCAGTTGGGAGTCTAATTGGAGACCCTCTGAAAGTAATCTGATGTTTCTCTCATGCACATTTTAGAACCTTTTCTTTGTTTTCTGTGGAGAGTTTGACTACAATGTGTCATGGTGAAGATCTTCTCTGGTCATGTCTGTTGGGAGTTCTGTGTGCTTCATGAACTTGAATTTCCCTTTCTTTCTCAAAATTAGGGAAGTGTTCTGTTATTATTTCACTAAAAAGGCTTTCTAATCGTTTCTGTCTTTCCACGCCTTCAGGAACTCCTAGGTCCTGTATGTTGGGTCATTTGATAGTATTCTGTAGATTCCCAACAGTGTTTTTTAGTTTTCTGATTTCTTCTTCATGTTTTTGGTCTGATTTCATGGTAGATAAAATTTCAATTTCATGAGAGAGATTTTCTTTTATGTCATGTATAGATTTCATTAGTTCGTGGATTTTCTTCTGATTACTTCTAAGTAATCATACAATTAATTTTTTGAATTCCATTTCTGGCATTCTTCAATCTGCTCATCTTCACGTTCTAGTACCGAAGTGTTGTGTTCTTTTGGGGTGTCATTTTGTCTTCCTTATTCTTTGTTTCTTGAATTGTTGCATTTATTATTTGGCATTTGTGGAGCTACTCATTGGTTTCTTCTTTTTTCGCAGCGGTGGCTTTTATCTTTGGACTATCTCTTTGTGGATTAGTGGAGTGTCTGTTTTTTTCAGTGAATACCTTGAGGAGTCTGCTGGGTGTGGCCTGAGGGTTCTGTTCAATGCTCCAGGGTGAACATAGTGTCCAAGGTGACACTCAGGTTGGGTGTTGAAATCTCTACTTTTTTGTTTTAGTCAAAGGGGAGGTTTGCTCTGCTCTGTTGGTATAGTCTCATGATCACCTCTTCTCAAAGGAGACTAGTGCCTGGGCACTAGCCCCAGTGGGTATAATAGTTTTCCACACTGCCACAAGAATCACACACAGATTTGTTCTGTCCTTGGTGTAAGGATAGATTCTGCAACAATGACCCTCTCAGGGAGCCCTGAGAATGTGGAGTCCCACAGTGACTGTTCGAAGCCCTAGCCACACCCTGAGCCCTCCCACAGAGCCTCAGTGTTTCCACAGTCCAGCACACAAGTCTCCCCCATTCACGAGCACCCAGCCCCCTGTCAGTTCTCCCCACCAGACTCAGGCATCTCCACTTGGCTGGTTGCTGGGCACAGGAGCTGGCGCAGCTGTTACATATGTCCAAAATGATGCTACTTTCTATCAGCTCTTTACAGGATGCCATTGAAAACATGACTCCCACCCCCCATTTTTCTCTTCTAGTTTGTTAGGCACACTATCCCCCACAAGGCTCCAAGCTGGATTCCCTCCAGGCTTTTCATGCAGCCTATCACCAATGGCTTGAGCTGCTGAATCTGGTCTAATCTCAATTCAGAGGTCGTGCTAAAGTTCTCGGCCGCTGGTGTCCTGAGTTATGCATGTCTACACCCTCCACATAGGTCCACAATGTCCCTCTAATTTGTTTGGAGTTTCCTATGCTGTTTTATCCCGAACTCTTCTCTGAGTCTCCACTCTCTCCACTTTTATTAAACTATCTTCTGCTAGTCTAGAGCAATAAGCTCCCTCCCTATTCTACCATCTTGATACCTATTTGTTTTTTTACAGTGACTTTTTTCATTAAAGATTTTAATATTTTAATCATGATTATTTCTTTTTTTGCATTATTTATTTATTTTAACTTTTATTTAATGAATATAAATTTCCAAAGTACAGAATATGGATTACAATGGCCTCCCCCCCATAGCATCCCTCCCACCCGCAACCCTCCCCTTTCCCAATCCCTCTCCCCTTCCATTCACATCAAGATTCATTTTTGATTCTCTTTATATACAGAAGATCAGTTTAGCATACATTAAGTAAAGATTACAACAGTTTGCACCCACACAGAAACATAAAGTGAAAAATACTGTTTGAGTACTAGTTATAGCATTAAATCACACTGTACAGCACATTAAGGACAGAGATCCTACATGAGGAGTAAGTGCACAGTGACTCCTGTTGTTGACTTAACAAATTGACACTCTTGTTTATGGCCTCAGTAATCACCCTAGGCTTTTGTCATGAGCTGCCAAGGCTATGGAAGCCCCCTGAGTTCATTGACTCTGATCATATTTAGACAAGGCCATGGTCAAAGTGGAAGTTCTCTCCTCCCTTCAGAGAAAGGTACCTCCTTCTTTGATGACCCGTTCTTTCCACTGGGATCTCACTCGTGGAGATCTTTCATTTAGGTTTTTTTTTCCCCCAGAGTGCCTTGGCTTTCCATGCCTGAAACACTCTCATGGGCTTTTCAGCTGGATCCGCATGCCTTAAGGGCTGATTCTGAGGCCAGAGTGCTGTTTAGGACATCTGCCATTCTATGGGTCTGCTGTGTATCTCACTTCCCATGTTGCATCATTCTCTCCCTTTTTGATTCTATCAGCTAGTATTTGCAGACACTATTCTTGTTTATGTGCTCCCTTTGGTTCTTAGTCCTATCACTATGATCAATTGTGAACAGAAATTGATCACTGGGACTAGTGAGATGGCATTGGTACATGCCACCTCAATGGGATTGAATTGGAATCCCCTGGTATGTTTCTAACTCTACCTCTACCATTTGAAGTAAGTCAGCTTGAGCATGTCCCGAATTGCCCATCTCTTCCCTCTCTTATTCCCACTCTTATATTTAACAGCAATCATTTTTCAGTTAATTTTCAGCACTTAAGAAGAATTGTGTATTGATTACAGTATTCAACCAAAAGTATTAAGTAGAACAAACAAAAAAAATACTAAGAGGGATAACATATTAAGCTGCTCATCAACAGTCAAGGGGAGGGTTGATCAAGTCACTGTTTCTCATAGTGTTCATTTCACTTTAACAGGTTTCCTTTTTGGTGCTCAGTTAGTTGTCACCTATCAAGGAGAACAAGTGGTATTTGTCCCTTTGGGATTGGCTTATTTCACTCAACATAATGTTTTCCAAATTCCTAACAGGGATCACTTTTCAGTTAAAATTTAAACACCTAAGAAGAATTGTGTGTTAATTACAGAGTTCAACCAATGGTACTAGAACAAAAAAAATACTAAAATGAATAAAGTATTACATTGTACATCAACCGTCAGGACAAGAGCTGATCAAGTCACTGTTTCTCATAGTGTCCATTTCACTTCAACAAGTTTCCCCTTTGGTGCTCAGTTAGTTGTCGCCAGTCAGGGAGGACATATGATATTTGTCCCTTTGGGACTGGCTTAATTCACTCAGCATGATGTTTTCCAAATTCCTCCATCTTGTTGCAAATGACCGGGTTTCGTTGTTTTTGACTGCTCTATAGTATTCGATAGAGTACATGTCCCATAATTTCTTTATCCAGTCTACTGTTGATGGGCATTTCATACTCTCATTAATTTTTTATTTTTTTATCTTAGAGGCAGAGAGACAGACAGAGAAAAGACTTCTCTCTGTCAGTTCAATTCCTAAATGCCCTTAATAGTCAAGGCTTGGCCAGGCAATACCTGAGAGCCTACATCCCATATCTGAATGCCTGGGATCAATTCCTGGCTCTTGTTTCCTGCTAATGCAAATCCTGAGAGGCAGCAATGAAGTCTCAAGTGTTGGGAGTCCTGTCGCCCACATGTGAGATTATGATTAAGTTACAGACTCCCGAATTAAGCCCAAGTCTGACCTTATTGTCAGCATTTGGAGTGAACTAATGTACAGGAATTTTCTCTGTTTCTCTCTACCTCACAAATAAATGAATACATTTTTAAAAATCCAAAACCTTTGTTGTATCTGTGCTCTTTCTTTTTTAAAAAAATTGTTTTATTTATTTGAAAGTCAGAGTTACAGAGAGAAGGAAAGGCAGAGAGAGAGAGAGAAAGAGAGAGAGAGAGAAAGTCTTCTATCCACTGGTTCACTCCCCAATTGGCCACAATAGCTGGAGCTGTGCAGATCCAAAGCCAGGAGCCAGGAGCTTCTTCCAGGTCTCCCATATAGGTGCAGGGGCCCAGGCACTTGGGCCGTCTTCTGCTACTTCCCCAGGACATGTCAGAGAGCTGGATTGGAAGTGGAGCAGCCGGGACTCCAACTGGCGTCCATATTGTATGCTGGCACTGCAAGTAGCGGCTTCACCTGCTACGCCACAGCGCGGGCTGTGCTCATTCTTATACTTGCTTTGTATCAGTTGGTTCTTCCCCATACATTTTCCTGTGATTTATGATTAAATTGTACACTTTAATGACTGTGCTCATGGATTGTGAATTTTTTAAGTGTATCTTAGGTTCTCTCTCTCAGGTGGTAATGAAAAGCTGTTGGGAGGGTCTGGAATTGGAGGAGTATTTTCTTTCAGGTTTTTGTGGTTCTGGTAAAATCATTTTCCCTGTAGGGTGGATTTTTGAAAATAAGCAATGGTCTTAGTGTATCATACTTTGCAATGTTTCTTTCCCCACCCCTGCATTTCAAATTATTGTAGTAAGAACAATTAACATGGAATCTACCTTCTTAGCAGGTTTATCAGTATATAGTTCAGCATTGCTGTTTATAGGCACCATGTTGTACAGCAGATCTCAGGGATTTCTCCATCTTATACATCTAAGTTTGCTCCAGTGATTGTAACTCTGTTTTCCCCTACCTCAAGCCCTTGGCAACTGCCTTTCTGTTCCTTGCTTCTATAACATTGACTGCTTTACGTAGTTCATCTAAGTGGAATCATGCAATATTATTTATCCTTATAAAAAGAAGGGACTCTGGCCATATGTGACACCATGGGTGAAACTTGAGGACCTTACGTTGAATGAAGTAAGCCTGTCACAGAAGCACAAATACCATGATGGTTTCTTTTCTCCTCCCTATGCCAGAGCCAACCTGCGATATTTTCTGATTATTTACTTTAAAAACAAACAGGGTTCCTGGGGGTGAAACTGCATGGGAGTACGGGGCTTCCTTTACCCTGTGGTTCTTAGAAAAATTTCTCTCTCTCGTGCTAGTCCACTGTCAGCCTCCAGAAATCATCAAACTTATCACTGCAGTTTTCCTCCCCATCTCAACTTCCAGTTCCCTCTCGTCCAGGTAAGCTGAATTTGGTGAACTCCCCCAGAGTAATCTGTTTTCCAGATTTTGAGGGAGCAGATTTCTGGGCCACTTACGATCTCTGATAGATCCAAGAAAAGTCATTGCTTTGTCATCTTTTCATTCATTCTCACTTTTTTTCTAGTTGTAAAAGTTAAAATAATTTTTTACATATCAGAGTTGAAAGTGGAAGTTCTCAGCCTTTGTAATATTAAACAAGGTAATGAAATCTTCATTTTCTTTTCCATGTTCCTGTAACTACAGGGAATATCTACTGATTTCTTACATTTTAAAATAAGAAACATATTTCTCTATTATACTTTGATCTACTCGCAGAGTACATCAGTTACATATGAATATCTATAATGTATGTGACATACACTATAATGCACTTTCATGAGAGCACAGATTTTGTTTTGTTCAGCTTCACAGTTAAGGAGCTAACACCATGAAGGATGTCTGAAATAATGTGAGCGTTCAAATAATACTTACTGAATAAATGATGAATCTTACTTAGATCAGGAACAATTTGATAAGGATTCTGAGGTACACCTCGAGTTATACAATAGATACACTGATAACATTCTTAATCAGAAAGTAACAGAAGACAGTTTGCCAAAATTATATGACTTATAGAAATAACAGATATGCTTTGTAGATTTTTCAGTTTTGAATCATTTTCTATTTTACTTTTCTAAACTAAATGACCTATCTATGGAGAAATAATGTGACTAACCTCAGTAGCTCATTTATTAAAATCAATGACTCAATTTGGTAAAAAGTATTTAAGGAAACATGATTATTTAGTAGTCTATAATACAACATAGATGTTAAATCATGATGACTCTAGTCATTATTTTATGTATAACAATCTTGGTGAAACTCTAATCAAATAAAGAGAAGAAAAGAAAAAGGTACAATTTGAATTCCTAAGCAGGAAAAAATAGAAGAAAATAACAGTTATTTTATGGGCAATTGTTTTTGTTTGTAAACAGGAAGAAATAATTGAGATAAAGATGAATAATTGATAATGTCTCTTTTTCCTATTTTGGAAAATAAGTATTTATCTAAGGCAAAAGAATGAATAAGATAACTTCATATTCTTCGCTGGAACCTAGACTTTATAACTTCAAAGCTCTATTATGTGTGAGATTTAAAAAAAAAAGGAAAAAAAAAGAGATTTAACTTTATTAATTGCCTGTTCGTATTTAGGTATTTAATAAATGGTATACTAAAAACAGATGGTTTTTCATAAGGAAGATATTCACCTTTCAGTTATAGTTTCCCTGCTTATTATCAGACAGAATAAGCTGGAATATGCTGGGTATATCATAGTAGTATTTTGAATCTGATTTTTGGAGTAGATCTCCTGAAATCTAACATTGCCTCTAGATAGGAAAAAAAATGTGTTGAATATTAGAGTATTGTGAAAAGCATAGTTCTTGAGGCTCATTTGTGATCAGGGCCACATTCATATAGTTCCATTCTGATTTGATATGATCTGCTTACATTATTTCTGGAAAACTTAAAGTTACAGGTTTTATATTCAGAGGTCTTTTATGTCTGATATTCTAAAACATACTTCTTAAATTTAATTCTCACACTTTGATATAGCATTTTGCTCTTCAAATATTACACTTATTTCATAAGCTATGCCTAACCTTCTGGAAGAAAATGTATTCCCTTAGTGTTTTTACAAATTTTAAAGGAGAATAAATCTTTGTAGGAGAATACACTCATCATAATTTTTGAATTAGGTATTTACAGACAGTATTTAATATATAGCAATCACATCAAAGTTAAAAATGTTAAAATTTCCCAAGCAACACATATATTAACAGATGGAAGAAAAGGCATATGTGGAATAAATAATGTTTTCCTATGATTTTATTCTTTCAATCAGCATAAGTGAGAGAATATATGTTTTTCCTGAATTATGATTGAGTAAAATTGTTTATGTGTCTAATATTATTAGACTTGACTACTCCTTATACAATAAACCAAAAAAATCAATATACTTTTAGGAAACAAAATATTACGTGCAATTTATAATATTTCAAAGACAATTAAATCATTTTGATATGTTGGGATTCTATTACATTATTAATATACATCTAAGTTTACCATTATTTAAATGATGATGTATCCTATTATTAAATTTAGTAGAGTAGCTATTTAGCTTGAATACTGATCTTGCTATAGCAATTAGAAATGAATTTTGAAAAGACCAAGTCGCAATGCATATTTTTCAAGCTTATACCCACTAAGTAAGATTATGTTTTTATATTAGCTTTAAAAATTCAACTGAAATATTAACTTGATTCCACTTAGGGAATCATTAAAAATTTTGCTTTAATATATATGTCCATAAGAATTTGGGACAATGATGTGTACCAATCACCTGCTGACCTTGATCATATATTATAGAACAAAGATAGTGATAGAAAATACACACACACAAATTAGGAAAATTAATCTATTATTAAGTGAATCTTGGAAAATATCAAAAATATAAAAGACAAATGGAATAAAGGGTACTTATTGATGGGAAGAAGATATTTGTCCTAAAAGGTCTGAAAAATAATTAAGAACCAGGCACGTTCCTAGCCACCATATGTTACATATGCAGAATATGAATGCATGGTTCTTGAGACAGGGATGTGTGTTGTAAGTTTAAAGGACATTTTGGAAAGAGGATAAGATCAGTAGGATTCAAAGATATTAGTGTTCATGAATGTGAAATTTAATTAGAAGAAGAATAGTTGTGTTTCTTTTACTTTAACTATTCATCCTATTCTTTAAATGTGCCATTTCAACACAATGAATTCTCCAGCATTTGTATCATTTAAGGTATCTTGATACCACCAATTATAGCATAAGAATTTCTACATAAAACTTCCTTCTCAATATACCAGCTGTTTGGGTCCCTCATTAATTTTCAGTTTTACTTAAAATTTCATTCAAACTCAATCCCTTCTGCAAAATGAGACATAAGCACTCGCAGATGGTTGAGGGTTCTCTTTTCATGCTTCCATTTTATTTCTTCTATGTTTTCATTTTGACATATAGTTTCATACTAATGATTTGGAATTTTGGTAGATATATACTCACTGTTGGATTATGTCTCTGGGAAGAGTAATAATGTCTTGTTTTCTCTGTACCTTGGGTCTGGCATACCCTCAGTATATATGCATTTTGTTGCATAATTTCATTTGATTCAGATACTGAATTTTAATAATAGAATGTATACAGTAATCACAGCTTATGATTTTAGAAAATAAAATGATGATACGCCACTGGATGTTTTGAGCAACATATCAAGGACATAGTCATATTATTTCAAAGAGTTTGCAGACTCAGACTATCAAAAAAGTGCTGCCTTTACTTTATTGCCTAGATACACTTAAGCATGTGGTTTTCAATATAGAAATAATGGACACCATTATCTTTCTAGGAGGAATGAAGAGTTACTGTGTGCAAGCAGTGAAATACAATGATCTCTGTTGACAATAAATGATTCATGACCTATTTCTTTTTTTTCTTTTTTTTTTTTTTTTTTTGCTTTCAAACTTTTATTTAATGAATATAAATTTCCAAAGTACAGCTTATGGATTACAATGGCTTCCCCCCCATAACGTCCCTCCCACCCACAACCCTCCCATTTCCCACTCCCTCTCCCCTTCCATTCACATCAAGATTCATTTTCGTTTCTCTTTATATACAGAAGATCAGTTTAGCATACATTAAGTAAAGATTACAACAGTTTGCTCCCACACAGAAACATAAAGTGAAAAATACTGTTTGAGTACTAGTTATAGCATTAAATCTCCATGTACAGCACACTAAGGACAAAGATCCTTCATGAGGAGTAAGTGCACAGTGACTCCTGTTGTTGACTTAACAAATTGACACTCTTGTTTATGGCATCGGTAATCACCCTAGGCTCTTGTCATGAGCTGCCAAGGCTATGGAAGCCCCCTGAGTTCACTGACTCTGATCATATTTAGACAAGGCCATGGTCAAAGTGGAAGTTCTCTGCTCCCTTCAGAGAAAGGTACCTCTTTCTTTGATGACCCATTCTTTCCACTGGGATCTCACTCGTGGAGATCTTTCATTTAGGTTTTTTTTTTTTTTTTTTCCCCCAGAGTGTCTTGGCTTTCCATGCCTGAAATACTCTCATGGGCTCTTCAGCCAGATCTGAATGCCTGAAGGGCTGATTCTGAGGCCAGAGTGCTGTTTAGGACATCTGCATTCTATGGGTCTGCTGTGTATCTCGCTTCCCATGTTGGATCATTCTCTCCCTTTTTGATTCTATCAGCTAGTATTTGCAGACACTATTCTTGTTTCTGTGATCCCTTTGGTTCTTAGTTCTATCATTATGATCAATTGTGAACAGAAATTGATCACTGGGACTAGTGAGATGGCATTGGTACATGCCACCTTGATGGAATTGAATTCGAATCCCCTGGTATGTTTTTAACTCTACCGTTTGAGGTAAGTCAGCTTGAGCATGTCCCGAATTGCCCATCTCTTCCCTCTCTTATTCCCACTCTTACATTTAACAGCGATCACTTTTCAGTTGAGTTTCAGCACTCAAGAAGAATTGTGTATTGCTTACAGTATTCAACCAAAAGTATTAAGTAGAACAAACAAAAAAAATACTAAGAGGGATAACATATGAAGTTGCTCATCAACAGTCAGGGTGAGGGCTGATCAAGTCACCGTTTCTCATAGTGTTCATTTCACTTTAACAGGTTTCCTTTTTGATGCTCAGTTAGTTGTCACCTATCAAGGAGAACAAATGGTATTTGTCCCTTTGGGATTGGCTTATTTCACTCAACATAATGTTTTCCAAATTCCTAACAGGGATCACTTTTCAGTTAAAATTTAAACACCTAAGAATAATTGTGTGTTAATTACAGAGTTCAACCAATGGTACTAGAACAAAAGAAATACTTAAATGGATAAAGTATTACATTGTACATCAACAGTCAGGACAAGAGCTGATCAAGTCACTGTTTCTCATAGTGTCCATTTCATTTCAGCTAGTTTCCCCCTTGGTGCTCAGTTAGTAGTCGCCGATCAGGGAGAACATATGATATTTGTCCCTCTGGCTCAATTCACTCAGCATGATGTTTTCCAAATTCCTCCATCTTGTTGCAAATGACCGGGTTTCGTTGTTTTTGACTGCTATATAATATTCTATAGAGTACATGTCCCATAATTTCTTTATCCAGTCTACTGTTGATGGGCATTTGGGTTGGTTCCAGGTCTTAGCTATTGTGAATTGAGCTGCAATAAACATTAATGTGCAGACAGCTTGTTTGTTTGCCAATTTCATTTCCTTTGGGTAAATTCCAAGGAGTGGGTTGGCTGGGTTGAATGGTAGGGTTATATTCAGGTTTCTGAGGAATCTCCAGACTGACTCCATAGTGCCTTAACCAATTTGCATTCCCACCAATAGTGGGTTAGTGTCCCTTTTTCCCCATATCCTCTTCAGCATCTGTTGTTGGTAGATTTCTGTATGTGAGCCATTCTAACCGGGGTGAGGTGAAACCTCATTGTGCTTTTGATTTGCATTTCCCTGATTGCTAGTGATCTTGAACATTTTTTCATGTGCCTGTTGGCCATTTGGATTTCCTCTTTTGAAAAATGTCTATAGAGGTCCTCGGCCCATCTCTTAAGTGGGTTGTTTGTTTTATTTTTGTGGAGTTTCTTGATCTCTTTGTAGATTCTGGGTATTAACCCTTCATCTGTTGCATAGTTTGCAAATATTTTTTCCCATTCTGTCAGTTGTCTCTTAACTCTCCTGACTGTTTCTTTTGCAGTACAGAAACTTCTCAATTTGATGCAATCCCAAATGTTAATTTTGGCTTTGGCTGCCTGTGCTTCTGGGGTGTTTTCCAAGAAGTCATTGCTGGTACCTATATCTTGCAGGGTTTTTCCAATGCTCTCTAATAATTTGATGGCGTCAGGTCATAGATGTAAGTCTTTAAAACCATATGATTATCTCAATAGATGCAGAGAAAGCATTTGATAAAATACAACACCGTTTCATGATGAAAACTCTAAGCAAACTGGGTTTGGAAGGAACATTCCTCAATACAATCAAAGCAATCTATGAAAAAACCACAGCCAACATCCTATTGATTGGGTAAAAGCTGGAAGCATTTCCACTGAGATCTGGTACCAGACAGGGATGCCCACTCTCACCACTGCTATTCAATATAGTTCTGGAAGTTCTAGCCAGAGCTATTAGGCAAGAAAAAGAAATTAAAGGGATAAAAATTGGGAAGGAAGAACTCAAACTATCCCTCTTTGCAGATGACATGATTCTTTATTTAGGGGACCCAAAGAACTCTACTAAGAGATTATTGGAACTCATAGAAGATTTTGGCAAAGTAGCAGGATATAAAATCAATGCACAAAAATCAACAGCCTTTGTATACACAGGCAATGCCATGGCTGAGGAAGAACTTCTAAGATCAATCCCATTCACAATAGCTACAAAAACAATCAAATACCTTGGAATAAACTTAACCAAGGACGTTAAAGATCTCTACGATGAAAATTACAAAACCTTAAAGAAAGAAATAGAAGAGGATACCAAGAAATGGAAAAATCTGCCATGCTCATGGATTGGAAGAATCAACATCATCAAAATGTCCATTCTCCCAAAAGCAATTTATAGATTCAATGCAATACCAATCAGGATACCAAAGACCTTCTTCTCAGATCTGGAAAAAATGATGCTGAAATTCATATGGAGACACAGGAGACCTCGAATAGCTAAAGCAATCTTGTACAACAAAAACAAAGCTGGAGGCATCACAATACCAGATTTCAGGACATACTGCAGGGCAGTTGTCATCAAAACAGCATGGTACTGGCACAGAAACAGATGGATAGACCAATGGAAAAGAATTGAAACACCAGAAATCAATCCAAACAGCTACAGCCAACTCATATTTGATCAAGGATCCAAAACCAATCCCTGGAGTAAGGACAGTCTATTCAATAAATGGTGCTGGGAAAATTGGATTTCCACGTGCAGAATCATGAAGCAAGACCCCTACCTTTCACCTTACACAAAAATTCAAACCACATGGATTAAAGACTTAAATCTACGACATGACCTATTTCTAAGTGTACATGAAGAGGTATTAAATATCAATGTAATGTTCAACATAATGTGACAACTGACTGAACACCAAAAAGGAAACCTGTTGAAGTGAAATGGACACTATGGGAAATGGTGACTTGATCAGCATAGCCCCGACTGTTAATGAACAACTTAATACATTATCCCTCTTAGTAGTTTTTTGTCTGTTCTACTTAATATGACTGGTTTAATTCTGTAATTAATACACAGTTATTCTTAAGTGTTGAAAATTAACTGAAATGTGATCCCTGTTAAACATAAGAGTGGGAATAAGAGAGGGAAGAGATGTATAATTTCGGACATGCTCAAGCTGACTTGCCCCAAATGGTAGAGTTAGAAACATACCAGGGGATTCCAATTCAATCCCATCAAGGTGGCATGTACCAATGCCATCTCACTATTCCAAGTGATCAATTTCAGTTCACAATTGATCATAATGAAAGGACTAAGAGTCAAAGGGAGCACATAAACAAGTCTAGTACCTGCTAACACTAACCGATAGAATAAATAAAGGGGAGAATGATGCAACATGGGAAGTGAGATACTCAGCAGACTCATAGAATGGCAGATGTCCTAAATAGCACTCTGGCCTCAGAATCAGCCCTAAAGGCATTCGGATCTGGCTGAAAAGCCCATGAGAGTATTTCAGGCATGGAAAGCCAAGACACTCTGGCAAAAGATCTCTGTGAGTGAGATCCCAGTGGAAAGAACAGGTCTTCAAAGAAGGAGGTACCTTTCTCTGAAGGGAGGAGAGAACCTCCACTTTGACTATGACCTTGTCTAAACAAGATAAGAATCGGAGAACTCAGAGGGCTTCCATAGCCTTGGAAACTCATGACTGGAGCATAGGGAGATTACTGATGCCATAGACAGGAGTGTCAATTGGTAAAGTCAACAACAGGAGTCACTGTGCACTTACTCCTCATGTAGGATCTCTGTCCTTAATGTGCTGTGCATTGAGATTTAATGTTATAACTTGTACTCAAACAATATATTTCAGTTTGTGTTTCTATGGGGGTGCAAACTGTTGAAATCTTTACTTAATGCATACTAAACTGATCCTCTGTAAAAAAAAAATAAAAAAGAAATTATCAACTCCCAACTTGACTCTCACTGGGATTAAACATGACAATAGGTCTGATCTGATTTCATCATCATTTTAAAAATCATCTATTATTTTTCACTTTATGTTTCTGTGTGGGAGCAAACTGTTGAAATCCTTACTTAATGTATACTAAGCTGATCTTCTGTATATTAAGATAATCGAAAATGAATCTTGATGTGAATGGAAGGGGAGAGGGAGTGGGAAATGGGAGGGTTGTGGGTGGGAGGGACGGTATGGTTGGGAAGCCATTGTAATCCATAAGCTGTACTTTGGAAATTTATATTCATTAAATAAAAGTTAAAAAAAAACCTACTATAAAAAAAGAGAAAAAAATAAATATCAATGTAATGTTCAAACAGATTGTAATGTCATTAATATTAATTTTCTACATTTTAATTTTAATTTTTAAATTTTTTTT